>NC_133532.1:6487123-6638615 GCF_048544455.1 Silene latifolia
AAAACATGAAGTGATCACTTTTAACTCTTTCTTTTCTAAACTTTTGTGATGAAGATGAAGGTTATGATGTATACATTTCCTCAATATGTGTTTTAATATTGATCTTATCCCCCACCACTTTGACTTCTTACCAGATATTGCTTAATTTTATTACTGATAAATATCCAATTTTATGATTTGGGTTTCTTTTTTTGTGCATTAACTCAGATTCCTTGAACCTTCATTGAAGCATATAACTTTATCTTGTATCATTGTATGCTTGTGTATGGCTCTTTATTCTCTTATTACATGTTACTAGAACAATCTTTCCTACATACCCACATAATAAAACTTCAAGGTTAGATAAACTGTTTTTAGTACTGGGTTTTTGTTGATTTTGTTCATTTCTTTGTAGATTTGTAGTAAAGATCTGATCTTTGTAAGCATATCACCTGTTTGATCTATTGTCTGAGAGAAAAAAAGATGTATAATCCTGAATTGATGAACAATGAGCTGAAATACAACCCTAATTTGAGTGAAAACTTTTTTAGTGAGATTGAAAATGGTGGGTTTTTGCATAATCATGATTTGATTGATGAGAAACCTAATTTTGTTGATTTGAGTGAAAGTTCCATAAGTAGTGCAGATTCTGTAGAAATCCCTGATTTTTCTGATGCTTGTATCAAGTTTTTGGGTGATATTCTGTCAGAAGAGGGTTTGGATGAGACTCCTGCAACTGTACATGAGTACAGAGCTCTGCAAGCTACTGAGAAATCTTTGTATGATGTTCTTGGAGAGGAGTATTCTCCTACTGATGATCATGATTTAGTGTCATCTTTGTATCACAGTATTGAGAATACAGTTGATGGGTTTGATGGGAGTTTTGGTGACAGTGTTGGTGGTGGTGAGGGTTATGGTAATGGTCGCTTTAATGTTGAGTCGAAAATGGTTGAAAACCCGATACCATTGGAGCCTTTCCTGAGGTTGGATGACCTTTCTGATTCATTTTTGCAGTTGAATTCTCAGTCATCTGGTTCTAGCAATAGTAATGACTTGAGGGATAAGGTTGTGGCTTCTCCTGTTAGTACAGTTACATCTGAAATGACCATACAGAAAGGGAAGAAACCCGTGTCTCGGAGAAAGAAAAACCGTCAAAGGGATGATGTTGGGAATGGATATGAGAGGGGTAATAAGCAACAAGCAGCTTCTAATGAAGATTATGTTGAGATGGAGGAATATGATGATATTCTGTTGTGTAAGGAAGATAAAGATGGTGATGGGTTATTGTGTGATGAAGTGAGTGAGAATTTGCAGAAGAAAGGGTCTAAAGGTCGAACGAAGAAGTCGAGTAATTTAGCAGAAGAGGTTGATTTAAGGACTCTACTTAATCACTGTGCTCAAGCAGTTTCAAGCTTTGATCTTAGGAGTGCAAATGAGAGGCTTAAGCAAATAAGGCAGCATTCTTCTCAATATGGGGATAGCACTGAGAGGGTTGCCCATCACTTTGCTAATGCTCTTGAGGCTCGCATTGCGGGGACTGGTTCAACATTCACCTCTAATATTGTTGATGCTAGGATATCATCTTCTGAATTTCTGAAGTCTTATAGGTCTTATGTTTTAGCTGTTCCTTTCAAAAGGGTGTCTTATTTTCTTGCCAACAATACAATTGGGAAGTGTGCAGGGACAGCAAAGAAGATTCATATCATTGATTTTGGTATACTATTGGGCTTGCAATGGCCCTGCTTCATACAGGCTCTCTCAAAACGACCTGGTGGCCCACCAGAGCTCCGTATTACCGGGATAGACTATCCCCAGAACGGTTTTAGACCAGCTGAGAGGGTTGAGGCTACTGGGCGTCGTTTATCTGGGTATTGTGAGAGATTCAGTGTCCCTTTCAAATATCAGTCAATTTCACAGAAATGGGGTGATATACAACCTGAGGATCTGAAAATTGAGAGTGATGAGTTTGTGGCTGTCAATTGTATGTATAGGTCAGGAACACTACTTGATGAGACAGTTGAGGTGGATAGTTCAAAAGACTCTTTCTTGAAGTTGGTCAAGAAACTAAATCCTCATCTTTTTGTTCATGGGGTTATAAATGGCACATTCAGCGCTCCGTTCTTTCTCACCCGGTTCAAAGAGGCATTGTTCTATTATGGCGCCCTTTATGATGTTTTGAAGCAACCATACCCGTGAAGATCATGCCAGGCTGTTGATTGAAAGCGAGCTTTATGGGAAAGAGCTTATGAATGTCCTAGCATGTGAGGGCGCTGAGAGGATTCAAAGGCCTGAACCATTTAAGCAGTGGCAGGTTCGGACAACCAGGGCCGGGTTGAAGCAGGTCCCATTAGACCGGGAGCTCCTGAAGAGAGCAAAGTCTAAGGCTAAAGCCAACTACCATGAGGATTTTGTGGTGGATGAGGATAAGAACTGGATGCTTCAAGGTTGGAAAGGGAGAATCTTCTGTGCTCTCTCGTTTTGGCAACCTCGCTGATCGTTAGTTATCTTTTGTTTGTGTGCTTTTATGTAGAGTTTAGGATTGCACCGAGTATCTTTTTCCAGTTCTGTAATTTAGAAACTTGTAGTTCCTATGTCAACATTTTGTTTATCTAGAATGAAACCAGCTACAATTTTTTAGCTTGTGTTTATTATCTTCTCCCTTGTATTCCTGTGCCTTTTATCCTTGTATTATAGTTCTCTTTCACTGGTTCACTTCTGACTGCGCCTGGACTATTTATGTGCTGTAAGTCCAGTATATTCTTCTTGTTATCAAGTTGTGGTTAGTATGGCCTGCACTTGATTGCCGAAACATGTAGCTTTGTATATTTGACAGCTGAAGCTATTCGAAGAGTTTCTCCATATGAGCTTCTACTTGATGGCTATCAGGATGCAGCTTCAACATCCCCAAAATCTTCACTATTTTTTATTGTATACCTTAAATTTTAATTTATACTGTTGTTTGGTTGTGAACTGGTCCCAGGTACAGCAACACTCACGGTGTTTCATTTCACATATCTATCGTGAGTTTTTGTAGGTGTTACTCGAGCAGCAAGGCAGACTCTCAATGTTTTGTCGTGCATTTCACTGGTAAGTTATTTTCCCTGCATCTACTAGTTTTAGTTTGATTGGTCACTGTAGTTATAATGTCTGCTGTGCTGAGTGAATTTGACGAGTACTTCTAAGATAGCAATCTTGATTATGGTTGATGCTCTTAACAAAACTCTTGAGGTACCATACAAGATTTGATAAACACGTCACTCTTGTCAGGTTTACAGGTTCAGGTCACTACTGCGTAGGTTCTGTTGTAGGGTCATTTCGGGTTAGGGCTAGTTTGTGACTTTATGTTCGACCTTTTTTAGATCTATGGGTACGTTTTATCATGTCATGTTCTAGCTGTGACTATTAAGGTTTTTGTTTCAATTTAGTCATTTTGGGTATATTTTCAAATCATTTCGGAAAGTTTTGTTGGATTGGTGGATTTTGGTTTGGTTCTACTTCAGGTTGCTCTTTCCGTGTTCATGTTGGGGTTTCATTTTGGTCAATCGGGTGAGCTTTACCAGTTACTGAAAATTTCTGTGTATATTCAGCTCCCTGCAGGCTGAAACGTGTTTATAATACTCCAGTCCTTGTTACCGATGAGGATAGCACTCACTCTGCTATAGTTCTATTTGTAGACAACTAAATAATCTGTATCATGTAATTTGCTCAAAATTTGAGACTGAAACTGAATTTTCTACTTCTACTTCAGGTATAGGCTTCCAAGTTGTGTTTCAATGGAGACTTTTAAATAAATGAAAGGTTCTAGGAAACATCGCCATTTATCTTTAATGTTGAAATTCTGATTACCTTAACCAAAACTGTTTTCCTTCATAGTCTAATTTTATTCTATGAAAAATATTTGGTGCGGAGTAGCAATTAAAGGAAGCGACTAATATTTCTTCTCAGTCTCAGTACATCTCTGGACTAGAAACCCGACCGGCCTATTGTGCACCACAGAAAGGTTGAAAAAGTTTAGAGGTGTCCGGTAAGTGCTACTCCATCCTAAATTTATTTGTTACTATTGATTTTGTTTCGCAAATATGTCGACTTCGATTGATATTTTCTTCTCAGGAGGTTCTATCATGCTGATGATCCTTTTTTTCCTTTTGATTCAGATGAGGAGTGACGGGTTTGAGTGGAGATTTGACTATGTTTTGTATACTTGGCTCATTCCTTGCACGAGAAGCCATGTGCGGATGTGCCTTTCCATACTGGCTGCTCATCTCTGTGTTAATCTATTGAAATCAAGTACAAAAGGTATCCTCGTAACTGCTACTTCAAATAAACTACTCGTATTTTTCTATGGAATCTCAGATCAGACAAGAGTGCCACAGTATCAGGTAAGCAGTCTTTGCAATCTTTAACATAGTCAAATATTTATGGTGAAGTAATTGTTTTTTAAAATGTTGCTGGATATTGCTAGGAAGCTCAGAGTATGTGATTCAACGTCATTACCGGATTTTGAAAGATCTGAAACGTTACCAGATTATGAAAGGTTCGACGGTTAAAGCGACCATATTAGGAAATCTTAGTAGCCATTTTGGACCAAAGTCCTCGTTGATGGAAAATAAGGAGTATGAAACCATGATACTCTCGCGAGAGGGTTTTCGCGTACTGATCTTATTTCTTGTCAAAAATGAAAATTAGGTGATTTGATTTGGAACTTGAATGTCTCGAAAAGGAAAATATAGTGAATATAAATAAATACAGAGAGACTTAAATCTCTGTTTGAATTTGATCTAGACGACGACTGTCACGACTTTGATACAGACATTGCATCGTAAATACGGCTAATAACAGCTCATAATATGTCGATCCTAACCTTCTAACCTTCAAATCTTTTATAACTCGGTAATGATGCTCCGTTTCCTTGTGTCAAATGAGGTACAAGGCCATTATAATATATGGCCATATGGGTGAGGGGGTTTCAAACCCGTGACCTATTATCACGATAGTGCAATATGGCCGATACCTTTGTCTTAATCATTAGGCTAAGACCTCTCTGGTAATGGTAATGATGCCCTGTCAATCCTGTCATGATCATATTAAAGAGTTGGTCTCCCTTACCGCGGTCATATTCGTCTTAAATGTAAAACATGTCAAATACTACCCTATATAGGGCTGTGCACCGGTCAAACCGGTTTGGATCGCACAGATATCGGAATCGACAAAAATTTCGGACCGGCACTAGAACGAAAAATTACGGTCCGGACCAGAATTTGTTATTACATGCCTACTTTTTCAAATTCCGGTTTTTTTGGTCCAACTCGGTCCGGAGCGGGAAACCGGAATCTTTAGAAATGTTAAGACCGTTCCATTTTTTTCCAGTCGTCCAGACCGGATTTTGCACATCCCTAACCCTATATAGGTAGCTGAGACAAGACTTTGCCATTTCCTAGGCAATCCCACTTTTTTTTTGTCTCATCCTTTTATTTGACCCGTTTTCTTGTTTAAGACGGATATCTACGTCTTAAAACAGAACTTGTTCTTTGTAACAAAAAATGTCTATGAGTGGCTTCTAGAATAATTGAGTTGACAAGTCAATGATTTTTCCAGATATTCTTTCTTAAACTATTGGTGTCATTAACCTATACAATAAATCAGCTGGAGTTGGTAGTACCATAATGTGAACTTCGTGGAACTGTACTAAAGTATTCATCTTTATTCTGGTGTCACTTGATTGGACTATACTGTTCCCCTTTTCTCAGTTATATTATATAGTCCCTCCGTCCCAATAATTTGTTTACCGATTAAAATACTCGGGATGGAGGGAGGACTATATATAAACAAATTCCATAGATAGATTGTAAAAGTCAAGTAAAACCTGAACACAAATTTGACTGTCCAAGTTCATTTGTTCAACCCTCTTGTTTTTTGCTTGTGTAACTGTAACACAGATCAATAAAAACATTTTTTTTTTCTGTTAATTTTTGTTTGATGGATTCATTTCTGTTGGGAGAATATCCTGAATGTAATGAAAATCTGCATGATTTTCAGTATAACTCAGAATTATTCCCAAATTTGTCAGCTTACAATACTTATGTAAGCAACTTTAATGATGAAGATCTTGAAAGGTTTAACTTTATTGATTCTGGTGTAGTTTCTGAAAACCCGAGTATTGTTCTGGATTCAGGAGAAAACCCGGATGGGTGGATCGATGAATTGTCAGGAAATGATGATTTTCCTGATGACTGTCTCAAGTTTATTACTGAGATTTTAATGGAAGAGGATATAGATGATCAAACTGTTGCTTTAGAGGATTATACTGCGCTTAAGGCGACCGAGCAGTCGTTATTGGAAGCGCTTGGTGAACACGTTGACGTCCCTACTGACTCATTTGACAGCTTTAATGAGTTTTTAAAAGGGCAAGCAGATTCTCCTGCTAGTACCCTTTTGGATTCTTATTCAACTGAATCGATATTGGTTGAAAATGGTTCGAGAGGGAGGAAGAATAATTTAAGAGGTGATGATGATGATACAGATTATGAAGAAGGGAGGAGGAACAAGCATTTGGCGGCTTACGAGGAGGAATACGTTGAGATGGAGCAGTTTGATGATGTCTTGCTGTGCAATGTAGGCGAAGACGATTTTTCCGACAGTGGAACTAACCGAGGAGGAAGACGGTCGTCTAAGAAGAAGACAAGGGGTAAGAAGAAGAAAAATAGCGAGGCAGAAGCGCAAGTTGTCGATTTAAGAGGTCTGTTGACTCAATGTGCACAAGCTGTGGCAAACTTTGACTTAAGAAATGCGAATGAGTTGCTCGGAAAAATTAAGGAACATGCTTCTAAATATGGGGATAGCACTCAAAGATTGGCCTTTTACTTTGCTAATGGTCTCGAGGCGAGGTTAGCAGGGACAGGATGGGCTCAGTACAAAGAAGAAATGTCGAGGCGAGTTCCATCTTCTGATATCTTGAAGGCTTATAAGGCTTATGTTTCAGCTATTCCTTTTAAAAGAACATCCTATTTTATGGCTAATGATGCAATAACTAAGTTGGCCGAGAATTCGACTAGGATCCATATCATTGATTTTGGTATCTTTTTCGGGTTTCAATGGCCTGGGCTTATAAAAAAGCTAGCTCAAAGAAAGGGTGGTCCTCCTGTGCTTCGGATCACAGGAATCGACTACCCTCAGAGTGGGTTTCGGCCAGCTAAACGGATTGAAGAAACTGGTAGAAGATTAGCCGGGTATTGTGAGAGGTTCGGTGTGCCGTTTGTTTATCAGCCCATCGCGAAAAGATGGCAGGATGTGACTATAGACGAGCTAAACATCGACAAGGATGAGGCCCTTGTGGTGAATTGTCTATACATGGTGAGAAAGTTGCTCGACGAGACTGTGGATGAGACCAACCCTAGGGATACTTTCTTCAAGTTGGTAAGAAAGCTAAACCCTACTCTTTTCATCCATGGTATTGTAAATGGTATCTACAATGGACCGTTCTTTGAAACGCGGTTTAGGGAGGCAATGTTCCATTACTCGGCTATATTCGACTTGTTTGAAGCGACAGTACCTCGAGAAAGTGAAGAGAGGTTGTTGGGAGAGGGTCATTTGTATGGAGCAGATGCTTTAAATGTCATAGCATGTGAAGGCAAGGAGAGGATTGAACGACCCGAGACGTATAGGCAATGGCAATGTCGACTTGAACGAGCCGGGTTTCGGAAGTTGGTGTTGGATAATGAACTTGTACACAGAGTTCAAGCAGCATTTAAAGGAAATTATCATAAGGATTTTGTTGTCTATGAGAGTAGCCATTGGTTGCTTCAAGGTTGGAAAGGAAGGATACTGTATGCTATCTCTTGTTGGACATCTGCTTAATTTCATGTTTAAGACGAATATATCCGTCTTAAACAAGAAACAGGTAGATAGATGTCAAAAACCAGAATGCGTAGGAAATATCAAACTCTTGTCTCATCTAATTATATGGGGTAGTATTTGGCCGGTTTTATACTTAAGACGGATATGACCGTTTTAAGGAAGACTAATTGTTTTTCAAGTACTTGGTTTTTGACATTGTACTTGTAACCATTGGTTGATTTGATGTGTGAAAAGTTTTTTTTTTCCGAAATTATTTTGATTTTGGATGCAGATTATTGATAACATCTGGTTTAAAGTTCAGTTCATTTCTTGAACTGGTTCGGGTTTGAGAATGAAATCCCCGTACTGACAAATCAGTTTCAGGGTCGGCCACGACTAAGCTCGAAAATTAAATCACTTCCTAAGAAAATCTGTGAAATTGCAGAAGAAAGTTGCATTTTTATTAAATCTGTGAAATTGCAGTAGAAAGTTGCATTTTTCTGTCTTTTTTCCAAACTTTTCTAAAAAAACAGTACTTCCTAAGAAAAATGATTATTCAACAGAAAATCCAAGAATCAGAATTTGTATCTCTGTCTCCTTATTCATCTGTCACCTGAGGAACTGATTCTGCCTGAAAACAACACCCAGAAAATAGCAAACATTAGTCTTAGATGAGAAACTGAGTCGGTATCAAATACAGTAATGTAATGTTTAACTCGTAAATTTCTCCTATGAACTAATGTAAATGTAAACTAACCAATTTGTTATAACCAAGTGCCATGAACATCTCAATGTAACGATTAGCCATGTTTTTGTCGGGTTTTGAGACATGCTTCCAAAACCCGTAAACCCCAGCAAGTGTAAGCAACTGCTCTGAGTATATCTGCCATGTATATCTGCAAATCATTTGTGTCAACCCAAAAAAAAATGAGAACATAGTTTACCTCAGAGCTATCATTTTAACTTTTAAGGTAAGAATCGCGCTTACTTTTCATTGATCCTCTGCAAGCCACCCTTAGAGATAGTTTCCCAGTGAGTAGGATCACTCTGGCATTTCTCGAAGAAATGAACAAGTTGCTGAGCTGCTATGTCACCCTGGTAAGGGTCAATATGAAAACCTGATTTTCCATGAACTATGATTTCAGCTGGCCCACCATTACAAGTGGCGAACGTAGGGAGACCGGAAGTCATGGCTTCAACAACAGTTAACCCGAAAGCCTCGTAGAAGGCAGGCTGAACAAAGGCTCCTTTAGTATCTGCAATGTACCTGTAAAGTTCACCATTCCTGGTTCTGTCCATTTGAGCAGAAATCCACCTGAATTGTCCGTTTAACTCGTATGTTTCTATGAGTTCGTACATCTTTTTAAGTTCGGACTGTTCCTCAGTGTCTTTCGACTCCTTCCTTCTGTCTCCGGCCACTACGACTAGGTTTACCAGTTGACGGAGCCTCTTATTCTTCCCATACCACTCTACAAGTCCTGTCATGTTTTTCACTTTGTCTAGCCTTGCCATTGAGAATATAATTGGCTTGTTCCGGTCTTTGAGTACGCACCTGCGTGAAATTGTCTCTGTCAAATGACTCGTTTGCTAGGTCAACAAGAAAAATTCGGAAAAATAGAATGGTGCGGAAAAGTACAGATGCTCTTCATTCTCAACAGGGCTGAAAAGCAGTTCTTCAATTTCAGGAAGCAAGTGGGTAAGTCTCTTATGCTTCTCAGTATAGGGGAAGTAAACCGACATATCCGCTCCTGGTGAGACGATGTTGAATTTGGGATCGAACACATCGATTCCATTAACAACCCGGTACAGTCCAGGAAGAGTGAAAGCCATGTGAGATTCATACTGTCCAACTGTGTTCTTGCTGTATAATCAGAGAACATGAAAAAAAATCATTAGAAACCTACTAAAATCCAATGCTGAATAATAACTCGAGAATCGTCAGAAAAAAGGGCATTACTTTCCAGCTATTTCTTGGAATGTGCTTGTGATAATGAAGTCAGTGAGATTCATGGCAATAAGATCAGCTGTAAACTGACAGGAAAAGTGGTACTTTTCGAACTTTTTCCAGTATACATCAGAGTTTGGATACTTTGTCTTCTCGAGTGCATGAGCAATAGTACACTGTAAAATTCATCAGAGAAGTCACAGTAAAATATTTTCACTTCAGATTGGAATTAGACTGAAATAACCGAAGTGACCTGACTCAACTATCCAACCCGAATCTAACCAGAATGATGCATTTGCCAGATCTAAACATAATGTACCTGTGTAACTCCTAGTTTATGCGCCAGTAGCGAGGCAACAATGTTACCATCACTGTAGTTTCCGATGATTAAATCCGGCTTGGTCTGAAACTCCTTGAAAAGTTCACAGGCCACATCCTACAACACAGACAACAGTATCAGATATTTTCAAGTTTTGAACTGTATTTTGCCGAAGTTATATCTGGTTAGTTTAACAATGGCAGGTTCTGTTAACGTTACCTCAGAGAAAGTCTCAAGGTAAGGCCACACTTGGAAACGGGATATCCATTTCCGCACAATGCCCTTTTCGTTTCTGAAGGGCACTCGGATAATATCAGAGTGCTTGGTGCCAATAACCCTCTCGAGGCGCTGCCCACAGGTGGTCCCTACTGCATCGGGTAGCAGACGAGTGACCTGTAATGACAGCAAACAATAACATGGTTATATTTGGACATGGCAAAAGGGCAAATCAGGCCAAATACAGGTTCTTTGATTCTAGTTCGGGTGCCGAACTCTCTAGTCATGCTATCTGGTTTGGATCATTCTGGCTAGGTCAGTTTTTCCGAGTCTAGTTACATTTATACTATAAGAAAACATACAATGAGGATCCGAGGGACAATGTCAAGCCCTTGCTCCTGAATGCGCTGAAGTAATTGAGCCTCTAAGGCCCGGACTTGATCCAAGATATACACAACCTGAAGAACACCATTCAAAAATTAGTACTAAAACCCGAAAAAGGAAAGAAACAGTCTTTAGATTAAACTGAGAGATGAACCTGGCCACCAGTGTCAGGATAACCTAAGACATTGTCCTGAGCAAAGTAACCATGAGGTGACATGATCACAACATTGAAAACCAAAGGGATTCTGCCAAGAAATTTCCCAAGGTTTTCGGCATCTGGAGCATCTAAAAGTTCTAGAAGCAGGCTAATCATAGCTGAAACTCGCTGCGCATTGTCACCCCATCCTCTTTCCAATCCTAATTGCTGGAGTTTGTGCTCCATGTCGGAGTATGATGTCGTCAGAGACAGGGTCCGGAGATATTCCTGTGCCTTTTGTAGGGCAGACTGAAGATCTTTCAGGTTCTGAACCTTGTCATTCAGCATTAAGGACTGTATTCAAACACAGTTGCAGAATGCATTAATACTGATATTTTGATTAAACTGTTCAGTTTTTGACCTGCAAACTGGTAATTTGTGTTGAGTCATTAGAAATATTTTGTGCAAATCATGTTGGATCAGAGTCAAGTCATTTTGGTATGTGTTTATCAGTCGAATCATTTTTGGATTAGGCGGTTAGAGTCAATATCAACTTAAAAAGTTTTCACCTTTCTTTGTAATGATGGGACCTGAGAAATTCAACAAGAGAAACCATGCTTTCCTTCTCATGAAACATCTTTGCAGAAAGCATCCGATTGAGGTACTCAGCGCCATTTCCAATCGACTTTGAAAGAGATGGAAGGTTTGTTGATCCAACAGACGGCTTAAAATCCAGTTCCAGCACAAACTTGCCATCCATGCTGCATTACAGCAAAAAAAAAAAAAAAAAAATTACTTTTCTTCGAAAGAGATGAACAAATGGATGTTTACATTCAAAGTTTAAGACTTACTTTTCCTCTACAACCATCTCTTTGAGTTTCAGAAACTCAGATACAGTCAATTCCTTAAGAATGAGCTTCTTTGAGTCGAAACAAAGGTAATTCCAAACACCGGGCCTTTGACGAACAGCAAGAGCAATCCATGGAGATAAAATTACGGCTTCCTGTGGCAAATTTATAGCAAAAACATCAGAAAAAGGAAACAGTATCCTAGTTTTAAATTTTCAGGATATGAAGGAGTGTTTAGTAGACTTGCATACCTGAGTGGATCTTATAATTTCAGCAAAGGCTCCAACAGCAAGTTTTAGGCTTCCTTCTTTAACAACAGTTTCGAAATCAACAAGTATCTGTTGACGTTGAAGAATCGTTTTCCCATGGGTTTCAACTCTGCATCATAGTACAGTCCATACACAAATGACAATTATGTCAAAAATATGCTTTGACAGGTGAAAACACAGACGGTTCACTGACGGCCCATAATGAGAATTAACTCGAAAATATGCAGTCACAGCTGAAAAAACACAGACAGACTGTTTTTTTCAGTGAACCATGATGAAAATGGTGTCGAAAATATGCATTCACAGCTGAAAACACAGACAGACTGTTTTTTCAGTGAACCATGATGAAAATTGTGTCGAAAATATGCATTCACAGCTGAGAACACAAACAGACTGTTTTTTCAGTGAACCATGATGAAAATGGTGTCGAAAATATGCATTCACTGCTGAAAACACAGACAGACTGTTTTTTCAGTGAACCATGATGAAAATTGTGTCGAAAATATGCAGTCACAGCTGAAAACACAGACAGACTGTTTTTTCAGTGAACCATGATGAAAATTGTGTCTAAAATATGCATTCACAGCTGAAAACACAGACAGACTGTTTTTTCAGTGAACCATGATGAAAATTGTGTCGAAAATATGCATTCACAGCTGAAAACACAGACAGACTGTTTTTTCAGTGAACCATGTTGAAAATTGTGTCGAAAATATGCATCAATTTACCAAAAACACAATCTGACTGTCTGAATGACTCATAATGAAAACTGCAAAATCACCTTGAAAAGAATATGACGATCTCATGACCATGAGTAGTTAAAATGTCACCCAAGAGCTTCACAAAGTTAGAAGCCATAGTAAAAAATCAAATGCACAGTAAAAAATCTGAACTGTAAAATTATTAAAAATAAATTGTTTAAGAATATATCTGAATATGATTGAATTGCTTCAGAATTTATACAAATTTGAAGAGCCCTATCCTCCAAGAAAACTCTCTGCACAAATTATGGCTTTCTTAAATTGAAATATGACTGTAATATGTATCATTAATTTTCCATCTGTAATTAGTATCTTATCTTCTCTGCAAGAAAACTATACGTCCAAATTTGTCCAAAATTAAGCTATAGTCCGTCCAGCTAGATAATCACATTAATGTTTTCATGATTTTGTACATACTTGGATGTTTTACTTTTCTGCAAGAAATGTATTTACCATTATAATCCGTCGTCAACATCCTAACTTTTCCGTCTTGATTATTTGTTTTAATTTCTTAATCCTGCCCAGGGGAAATAAAATGACAGGGCGATTTTGACATTTGATCCAAATCACCCAGACCAGACTCGAAAGATCCCAATTTACAAGCTAAATAATCACATCACCTCATTCACCTGCAACATCAAAATTAATACCAGCTCAATTCTGAATCATAATAGTTTTAGATGGTCTAAGAGTGTAAGCAAATTATCTCGAAAAGTATGCAGATTTTGCTCAATCTCGAACTTTTTTAGAAATAAGTTGCGTTCTGCAGTTAAAAACAATAAGACAGCAGCAGCTAGCTGTCAGAGTGAACAATGTTCTGAATATTCCAACATGGATACTTGTCTAAGAGTCTGACACGGCTATTTTTACGAAAATACCTTAGGTTTTGCCACATTTAGCGCGTCCTGACACATTTCAACACAACAGCTCTACATTTACTCAAGACCGAAAAGAATGAATATTTTCACAGTAACAGTATCTGATTCTTTGACAACCTGTTAACGTGTTGCGTCCAACACTTGCAGAGTTGCAGTCAAGTCTGAGTAACATAAATTTGGCTCAAAACAAAGTGACACACCTATGTTTGGTTGTCGAGTGTCCATGACTGGCGAAAAACACATAAAGAGTGACAAAATCTGTATACTTTCATCAAGAGATTTCTCATAATCTCAGTTTCAGTCAACTACCCTAGTACAGCATTATGAGACAGCAGTCGGCCTTGGACACGCACTTGTGTCAGATACTCTTAGCCGAGTCAAAGTAACATAGTTGGTGAATGACAGAAACTAACAGATCGATTTACGCAGGTTTCCAACAGGAAACTGCACTCAAAATCCTTCCTTTCCAACCTTGGACCATCCAATCCCTATCTAGCTCCACCATAAAATCCTTATGGTAATTAGCCTTAACCATAGCCCGTGCTCTATGAATAACATCGGTGTCAAGCCCAACCTGAGTGAACCCGACTCTATGGTGCCTCATTTGCCACTGTTTATAACTCTCAGGCCTCTCAATCCTCTCGCTCCCTTCACACGCTACAATATTCATCGCGTCTTTCCCATACAGTAACTGCTCAATTAGAAGCCTCTCATCATTTTCCCGGGGCATGGTTGCTTCAAACACATCAAACAAAGCCGAGTAATGATACAGTGCCTCCCTGAACCGAGTAGTAAAAAACGGAGCATTGAATGTGCCGTTAACTACACCATGGATAAACATGTCAGGATTCAATTTCCTGATTAATTTCAGGAAATAGTCTCTTGGGCTATCAACATCAATACCCTCATCAGAAAGTTTTCCTGACTGATAAAGACAGGAAACAATAACAAGTTCATCCTTTTCGATTTTAAAATCCTCGAGTTTTAGAGTATTCCACATTTGAGCAATAGCATTAAACTCAAAGGGCACTCCAAATCTTTGACCATAACCAGATAACCGGTTCCCGGTCTCTTGAGTCTTTTGTGCAGGTTTGAACCCAGGGTGCGGATAATCCACTCCTGTTATCCGCACCCTGGGTGGACCAATCCGTCTTCTTGACAGCTGTTGGATTAAACCAGGCCATTGAAACCCTAAAAAAATCCCAAAATCAATAATATGAACCTTAGCAGACTTATCAGCCAACTTTGCAATAGCCTGATTCGCTAAAAAATACGTCGTTCTCTGAAAAGGTACAGCTGAAACATACAGTTGGTACCCTTTCAGGATCTGAACTGATGAAATCGGTTTTCCTACAAAATCCCGATACAGATCAGACCCAGTTCCTGCCATACGCGCCTCAAGTCCGTTTGCAAAGTAATATGCAACCCTTTGAGCACTATCTCCATATGCTGAAGCATGCTGTCTAATCTGCTTCAGAAGCTCATTTGCAGTAACAAGATCCGCGCTTGTTACTGCCTGTGCACATTCAATTAACAGATTCCTAAGATCCACCACTTCTTCCTTAGGTTTTCGCTTACCTCTACCCGATTTCCGCCTCCTATCCTTAGGCTTTAGGCTCTTTTCAACTTCAGTAACTGCATTTTTTCGAGTAAAAGGCGAAATATCATCCTTTCCTTCCTCACAGATCAGTATATCATCGAAATTCTTCATTTCGACATATTCTTCATTACTTGCAGCAATTTGCTTACTGTTTCTCTCTTCTAACAACATATCCATCTTCCTTTTCTCTGCCTCTTTCGCGGTATTCTTTCCATTAGACGACAAAGCTATAAATTTCTGAACTTCCCTAAGAAGTTCATCATCATTTCCTACATAACCTGACTCCAAGGAACCTGCAGACGACTCAACGACATCAGAGCTACGAGAAGGCGACTGCAGAGTATCCCCAAGAGCATCATACAGTGCCTTCTCAGTAGCTTGAAGTGCATGATAATCCTGCAGAGTTGCAGGAACATGATCATCTAAATCCTCTTCCATGAGAATATCATTGATGAATTTTAGACAATAATCATCAGAAAAATCTGGTACTACTGCTTCATTAGGGTATGAATTCTCATACAAAAAACTATAATTTTGATCATTCAAAGACATATTATTATGAACAAATCCAAAGTTTTGCATGAAATCATTTTGCATATCCACATTTATGCATTCCTCAGGATACCCATACCCATTAGATGGAATAAAGTTCATTTTTTACCTAAAAAATCGTAGGAATAAGATCGTCTTAACCTTACAACATACAATAGCTATTAATCTATTATAGCTGGTAAAGTCACGAGGGGTGATACTCATGACCTGGGTTCGATTCCCGTCAGCAACATTTTTGTTTTTTTGACAATAAGCAAGAGTGAGTTTACATATTAAGTTTAAGACGGTTTCAAATGAGATTTTGCGCAAAAAAATTTAGGACTCAAATGATGAGATTAAACAAAAAAAGAACAAAAAATATCAAGAAAGGTGGGATTTGACTTTTGATAACATGTTATATAATGTTCATGTATTATATGTATGTATATATATGTTTATAAAGATGATGATGAGATAATGTGAAGTATAAGATATATAATATTAACAAGAAATTTCATGGAACTTGCTTAAACAAAATAATGAGGGATGATTATAATTATAATTAATTAATTAATTAATTATGATTATATTAGTGATTATATAAGTTTTGACTAATATTCAAAGTTGAGTTTAAAGTCATTGGTGTACATGCATTTAAGGTCAGAGGGACCAGGTTATATACACTCCATATGTTTGCAATGGTCACATGTCGGAGATGAATGAGACATTGATATTTCTAATCTTTATTATTTGAGTTATGTAAGCGTATCTTGGAATCTTGTATCGTTCTCGAAACTTGAAAGTAACCTTCATAATTTGAACATATGTATGATTTGTCGTTTGTAACTTAATGTGATTTTAGTCTCGAATACTCGGTTAATGTTTAGAATATCACACACTTTGTTCAGATAAAAAATACTGTATATTTTTTTGAAAGATCTCATAAGTTATAAGAAGCGATTTTGATCTTGTACGATGTACATTTGGTAGGAAGAGTATTAGTAGAACTTGGTCAACCAAGTGGGCATCACGTAATACTTGAGTTAAAAGTTCACATTTAAATAATGACGGACGATGTTGACAAAACCATAGACTTTGTACACATGTACGATGTACATTTGTAGGAAGAGTATTAGTAGAACTTGGTCAACCAAGTGGGCATCACGTTAAAAGTTCACATTTAAGTAATGAGGAACGATGTTGACCTTTAATACGGAGACTAATCTCTCCATCATAGACCATTTTCTATCATTTTAATAAGTTGATAACCATTAGTTTTATGATTAAGGAAACTACACGTCGACAGTGACGTAATCATCAACTTGCTTAACAATTAACTAATCTAATCCACATCTTTGGCTTATCACTCAAGTTTTCATTAAACAAATATGGATATTGAAGTTTTCTAGAACAATATTCAAATGATACAATTAGCCCATCACTTTCGCTTAATTTCAACTCATCTCAGTTCAACTTAACTGAAGGATTTAATTAATTCGCTTCATTTAGTTCGTTTTAATTTTCCATAATATATTAAGTTATTCATCTCTTTTTGGCCCCTTGAAAAATGAAAAGGTCAAATCTTAAATATTCGGATCGGATCAAAGTCGGTTTTGGGTTTTCAAGAATTCAGGTCGGTCATTCCAGGTTCAAGTAAGCTATTTTCAAGTTATTTAGTGATGATTGACTATGTGCAACACAATAAACATTCAAGCCGAGTCATATTTAATCGGGTTATGGACTTACGGGTCGTGTTATTCAGGTCGGTGAGCTTTGTATGTAAATGCATTGTCCATACCTGCTTCTTTAATAAGCCAACCCTAATACACCGGACTAATTATGAACAATTCTAATTCCAGTAACTCCGGCATTTTAGGTGTAAAGCAATAACTCTCGACATTAGAAATAGGAGCTAGCTCATTCAGGAAAAGGAAAAAAAAGTCCCATCTAACTGCTACAGAGTATCTTTTTATCTAGCTCAATTTCATTGTAACTCCTCCGGAAAAATAGCGTGCTTAGCAGTCCAAGGAACGAAAAGATGAAAACTTTGAAGATGAAATACTTCTGTTACAATAAATCTTGGCATTGTATTGAAATATGTAAACCATAAAGAAAAGAACGGAAAGATGCTTCAACCGGTAAAATACAACGTTGTACTAGTACAAACTGTCGCCTAGACCCTAGCGTGCAATATGACATGATGCTACAAGCGAAAAAGTCGACAACTTGAATATCTGTAAGTTAACGTCCCTTTTTCTTACCTTGAGACTTTTGTGGCACTAAAACGTTGAAGTCTAACTTGTCGCGCTTTGGTTGCTTATGGAAATTACGATTGTCACTAGAAGAGGGTTGCATATTACCTTGGCTTTGCTTTTGTAGCTTCTTCGGATGGCTTGTCTCAGAGAATTCCTTTGACTGTTTCCTTTTAAGTTCTCCGTTGCTCTCCTCGTTGCTCATATCCATATTAGTATTCTCAGATGGCTTCTTTTTCCTATCAAATCTGTCATACAAGTCGTTACTCGTTAACTCAGATTTTCCGACACCATATTCCTTGAAACTTAAAACACCCAACTGATATTGGTATTGATTGTGATATCTTGACATAGCAGTCATTTATTTACACTTTCTGTTCACGGCTTATAAAAGCAAACGTAAACTATCAATTACTGGTTTTCTTAAAGAAAGAGGATGATTTAACTCGCGCTTCAGATGAGTATATGAGTTGGCGATTCCCTGAAATGACAAATTCGAGGATAGAAACATAACTATCTAATTCACATACCTCTCGTTGCTCCTTCCACATTGAAAGAGAGACGAAGTTGATGCTTCTGCATTATGACCATTAGCAGCTTCCTCCTCTTTCAGTTTCTGCCAAGATAAGCTTTGAAATGAGAAGCAAAGAAACAAAAGATGAAGCAAACACGGATGAATATTCAAAGATCATTGTACTCACATCAATAGCAGGGTTAAAGTTCTGAAATGACATACGACCTCTTGTCGTACCAGGTTGAGGATCTCCTTCCAGTATGACCACACTGCAAGAAAAATAAAGAAAGCAAATTCTACACAATGTTCTAAGAAAAAAAACAGAAGAAAAAGCAGAATCAATGTAATATGAGAATGCATGTAAAATACTAAAATGGATAAATGTGACACTTCAATTCAAGACACGTAAAATCTGATAGTGTCTCTGAGTTGCATTTAAACCAGAGCCCATAACGAAAACTTCAACTGTAGTTCAACATAAGGAATCAGATAGAAATATGAAACCATACGCCCATACTTGACCATTCACCCACGCACTATGGAAACAAGCAAATTATTTTCAACATATCCCCCGTTTTCAGTTACAAATCGAGTACAGCCTCTTTGTTGTTGGAACGAGGAAGTAAAAGGATACCCTTTATATCTAATTGTGATGCTAAAGATTACTGAAAACGGGGAATATCTAATTAAAGTTGTTGAGTATGGCTTATCCCAACCTGTTCTATATTATAAAGACGCTGTCAATAGAGAGCTTATAGGGAAGGGGGGGGAAGGCCAGTTGTCTAAAATGATACTCCCTCCGTCCCGGTCATTTGTTGTCCTTGGGTTTTGGCACAAAGACCAAGGAAAGGGGAAGGGGCCAATTACTAAATGACAAGTGGAATAAATTGAGTGTGAATGATCAAATTACACATCAAATTCATTCTTAAAATAGAAAGGACAACAAATGACCGGGACACCACAAAATGGAAAAGGACAACAAATGACCGGGACAGAGGGAGTAGTTTATAGTGCTCAGCGGAGAAACAAAATTAACCCAACAATAACAGAGTTGACGTGTTTCTGTTGATGGATGGGCGAACCGGAAGCCCGGGTCACAGGTTGGGAAAATCAGAACGCATGAGCAAAGGTGCAGACAAGATGAGGAAGGGTAATGAATGGATACTACAGATAATATAGAACATAGTCCGCACAGTGCCAATAGTCTGCCACTCTGCCATAACCCATTGACCCCCGACCGCCGATGGAAGTAATGTCAAGAATCCATGATCAACAAGTAATACAGATTACAATACTAATTATCTCCTGGTATGAGTGAACGACGGTTCGCTAGAGACAACAGCACCTTAAGGCTAAAGGTAGAAGAACTTCACACATATACCACACTTTTGAGGTGGGCTATATAACCAATGGCTTGCACTTTCCCCACTCGTGTGAATGAATGATTTAGGTTGGCATTCTAGAGGATCGAGTGAAAGCCCTTAGCATTGACTTCAAAAACAAAATTGCAGTAAACAAAAACTACAACAATACCCAATGACTCAGGTTCTTGCAAATAGCGGGTTATAGGAGGCCGAGTGTGCAGTAACAACAACAAATAATTACAGAACCCTAAAACTCAACATAAGAAACACCTAAAACATTACATAAAAGTTTAAACAGTTTGTAGCAGAAACAAAGGTTATACCATTTTCTTCTAACATTACTAGGGGGGGTAAAATTCCCATCTGGTATCGGTTGTTCCACCTCCTTAATTTTCTCCTCCTTCTGAACTGCCCTTTGCATAAACTATTACACAGCAATTCCCAATCAATTTCAAGTTTCCGACCCAAAAACGAAAAGAACAAAACTTTATGAGATCTTTTTTCATTACAAACACCAAACAATACCTAACACTTCAATCAAACCAATAAAAACAACAAAATCTCTCATAAATTAAACAATACCCAACTCAAAAATCCAAATTTTCAAGCAAAATCCGATAACATAAACACAAAACACATCAACTAACAACCTAATTATGCTAAAACAAGAACAACCCACATAAAATTAAACAATACCCAACTCAAAATCCAAACTTCCAAGCAAAATCAAACAACATTACCCCTAGTGCCTCAATAGCTCCCGCAAACTGCGGGTTAGGGGGTTCGGATGTACGCAGCCTTAACCTTGTGTTAGCAGCACAAAGAGGCTGTTTTTGAAAGCAAAATCAAACAACAAAAACATAAAATACTTCAATTAACAAACTAATTAGCTAAAACAAGATATACCCACATGAAATTAAGCAATACCCAGTTCAAATCTCAAACTTATAAACCTAATTAACCAACATTAATCACACAATTACAGGAATTAATGTCGAACAGCCAACAGAAAATACTTCAATTAACAACCAATTAAGCTAAAACAAGAAATACCCAATTCAAATCACTAACTACTGAAGCTAAATTAACCAAAAATTAATCAAATAATTAAAGAAATTATGCCAAAAAACAACAATTACCTTAAGATTTTTCAATACACTGGACATCTCCATCTTTCCCATGTTGTGAATTATTAATTATGAACCAAAAAATTCAACAAAGATTCAATCTTTGTTCCAAAAATAATTTAACCCTTTATAGCGTTTCTGGGTTTGGGCTAATTTATCGAGGGTTTCGCAATTAGGAAAGTTTGTTTACTACTCCAGTACTCCTACAAGGTAAAGGATAACCTTTTTTTAATCCTGATGCTACGAGAGAACATCTTAACCGTTGAATCATGTCTTATAAGATCCAACGGCTGGTAAAATAGCATACATTGGTGGAGGCCCGGTAAAATTGACCCGGTCGACTAACCCGACCTAGTACCCGAAATGAGAACTCAAGCTTGACCCGACCGGTTTGAAATGACCAAATATGGCTAGACCTGGTCGAACGGGTAGGTTACGGGTCGGGTAGTTTTGGGTTCGGGTAAAATACGGGTCAAGTAAGTCTATACGGGTTTCGGGTTCGGGTAAAAAATGGCTCGATCAACCTCTTTTCCTGGCATTTTTTAAAACCTTTTATATCGTAATTTCTACCATTAATATATTTTATCTCCTCTTACCCCATCTTAGTCAACTTAATTGTCATCATTCTCGTCATCACCACTACCATCACCTTCGTCATTATTTTCATGCCTTCACTAACTCGTTAAGTATGACAGTGAGACTCAAATAAAATGACAATGATGACGTGGCATGTGATATGGGGTGATGAGGTGGCAGTGATGACTTAGGGTGTGGTTCGACGTAATACGATGAAATGACGATGTGGCACATACTTCGAGGTAATGACGTGTTATGTGATATGAGGTGATGTTGTGGCAGTACTGACGTGGATTGGAGTTCGACGTAATACGATGAAAGTGACGGTGTGTCACACACTTCAAGGTGATGACGTGGCTTGTGGTCCGAGGTGATAATGTGGTGGTGATGACGTGGAATGCGGTTCGATGTAATACAGTGAAAGTAATGGCGTGGCACACACTTTAAGGTGATAACGTGGCATGCAGCTCGAGCTGATGATGGCGTGGTGACATGGAATACGGGTCGACATAACATGGTGAAAGTGACAACATGTCACACTTTAAGGTGATATTTCTTTTGGTTCAGTTGGGTGATCAACTCAAACCAACGAAAGTATGACCCACTAGAAATAAATGGGTTATTTATGTTGAGGGTTTGCGTTAATAGACGACAACTCAAACCCAACCCCAATCCCAAACCCAACTCATACAAGTTTTATGTAGTATTTTGTTCTCAAGTCTCAACCCATTTTCAAACAAATCACATCTTCTTAACTCTAAACCGTTAAACTTTATGTCGTGTTCATAACGTGTTTTCAGTGATTACCACCTATACCGGCCTATGATGGCTAAATAGAAGTGGTCACTTACATGGCTAGATGTTTCAATACATGATTAAGCTTTGCTTTCCCTCTAGATCAATGAATATGGCTAGACAAAAGTGGTCACCTAGATGGCTAGATGTTTCTAATGTGCATGACTATTTACACAAATTCAATCCACAAATTCTTGTTTCAGACGACAATTTTGGTCTGAAAAAATAAGACGGGATTTTGTGATCGTAATTGTTTTCCGGTGGTGGTCACATTTGAGTTTTTTATTGTCAAATGGTCACAAAATCCCGTCTTATTATTTCAGACCAAAATGGTCCATCCGAGGGAAACCAACTCAACAAAAAAATGCAAGACACATTTTGGATTTCTGTCTACTTCCACCAAATGATGATGACCGGCCATTACTAGCCAGCTCCACATTTAAAGGCCAAGAAAAATTTCTTTACATTTTGCCAAAATGGTAGTCTCTATCACATCATAAAAAAAAAAAAAAATCAATTCATTCCCGATTAATCTCCCTTAAGTCGGCCATATACATCTTAAGTGTAAAACAGGTCAAATACAACTCATGACCACTCATATAAGTAGATGATGAGAATTTATCATCCCCTGCGTATATGCCCGACTTAAACGAGAGTTTGTAATTCAACAAATCAACAAAAGGTAAAATTAGTTTTCTATTGACATCATCTTCAAAGGGTTTACAACAGCATAATCCTTCATTAAAACAAGAAAATACAGTACAAAATAACATTAAATTTTGTCTTTTTTTTTTTGTCAATCTATAAATTAAGGAAATAATTAGGCCTCAACTGCAATTTTCTGTGAGTACCGAACATTCTCTAATCTCTCTTCATCGGTTTCCAACAGCTCAGGGAATGCTTCTCTGATGTTATGAATGCTTTCCAAGGCGTAGTCTGCACCGTCTGATCTCTCAGACTTTCCTACCTGTATAACAAAGGGAGACGAGAACAGTAGAACCTTAATGCCTCTAACAGGTAACATGACGGGAGGAAAAGGAAAACAAGATAATAGAGGGTGCTTACCAACACGGTATGCAGACCTAAATTGTGACCAGTACTCACATTTCGAACGCTGTCATCAAAGAACAACTGCAACAGCAATGCTTCATGTTAGACTGAGTAATATACAGTTGATTGCTTTACCATATCATGGAATGTACGGAGAAAAAGTCTCTTACTGTTCTGTTAGGGTCGATTTCTGCTATCTGAAAGGCTTGTTCAAAAGCCAATTCAAAGGGTTTACAGACAATTGGTGTGGATGGAAGGGTTACACCAGAACTAGGCTGATATTCCATGATGTCGAAAATCTCAGACTTATCTTCATTAGGAGCAGATTTGTCATCATTAGGAGGATTCAGTGTTTCGAAACACATTATTTTTTCGAAACAATCTTCTAATCCAAGCCTCTTCAGACACTCAGCAGCGTGATGCTTGTCAGCATTGGTGAGAATCTGTAAGAAACATCGAAAGTTAAGATCATGAACATCTACGAAATGCTTAATCAATCCTTTTTTTCTCAACGTTAATATTAAGGACCGAAAACTCACCACTTTTCGAATTGGAAGACTAAGTAACAGATTCCTTAGCACTAGATCAGGTTTCAGCAAATCATAGGGTAACCTTCCATGAACTTGGCTGAAATCACGAGACAACATTCGTCAAAAATCAAGGGAGGGGTTAAGACAGTATTACAGGTGAAACAAAAGAAGTCACTGACAGTTTGACAACTAATGATATGAAATGGGCCAATATGTAAAACCGTCACCATCGATGATCAAATGATTACAGACAATATGATGATCGCCTGATCAGGCTACCAACTAACATATCCAACAACGATACTCTATCAAAGATTTATGATAAGTATTTATATTATCATGAAACCGTCTCATATTTACCTGTGATAGTGATCATAGTCAAAGTTATATCCAATTGCCTGTAAAGAAGAAATCACAATCAACATGATTGAATGGTGAAACATTACAACAATGAAACTTGCAGGAGCATTCGAACCATACCCGAAGACCGGCCATGGTGGTACCGTAATACTTGTACAAAACATAACACATATCAGGAACTTTACTCTCCTCTATTCCAAGTTGGTTAATCATGTAATCTGAAAAAAATTATGCCACATTCAAAATCAAGTCAAACAAATTAAAAAATCCGCTCACTTTAACAATCTTTCTTCTATTTCTCGTCTACTCCCTCCGTCCCAATCATTTATTTTGTTTACCTTTGATCAAAATACCCCCCATCACATAGAATAGAAACAAATGAATGAGACGGAGGGAGAACATTGGTAACCAATCAATACAAAAACTCGAAAAAATCATTAAAAATCAAATTTTTAGTACCTTGAATGTTTTTGGTGCAATGTGCAGCAATACCAGAACTCAAAGGATAAAGGGTATCATCAAGATCTAACATTTTCAACAATGTGTTAATACCAACATTAAGAAAATGCAAATACAAATTTACAACAACATCATAGGCTCATAGCCTTATTCCCAAAATGATTTGGGATCGGCAGACATGAATATCCTATAGAACCGTCATAGTAAAAAGCAAATTAAAAAAAAAAGCAAATACAATTTTTTTTAAAAAAAATGCTAAAGATCATATATTTACCAAATAATAAGCAATCATATTTGTGATTTAATGTAGTTTGGGTTCTATGGTCCTGCTCCTGATCCATTGATTCCTAAAAACTGCAAAGAATATAAATTCCAACTCATCAAAATCAATATTGAACATCAACAAAACGACAACAATATTACCCCAGTGCCTCAATACCTCGCGCAAATTGCGAGGCAAGCGGGGGCTTGGATGTACGCAGCCATACCCTTGTGTTAGCAACACAAAGAGACTGTTTCCAAATGACCCAAGATGAATATTGCGTCTAGAAACTCAAACCATTAAAATTTCCAAACTTTATGATTAACCATGAAAATTAACAATCAATTAACAAACCCACATGAAAAATAAAATACATTAACCCATTAAACTAGCAATTGGTGACCTCCCAACATGAAAATGACCCATACATGTTAAAATTACGTAGTCATCAAAATAACCCGTTTTACAATAAACTTGTATAAAACCGTCTTACACAGCAATTTGCGATAAACTAAAATCATTATAACATAAAATCATCAATCACATTACAAACCCATAAATTAATGAATTGAAATGAAGAATTTAAACAAGAAAATTAAGCAAATTAACATACCAGATCTGATAAAGATTGAAACTTTATATTAATTAATGAGGATTAGAGAAAATGAGTTGAAGAGTTTTGAAATTATGGAGATTTGATAAAGATTGCAACTTTATATTAATGGCGTTTATATAGGTGGGAAGGTGTACATGAAAATTGGTAACCGCTATTGTCCGTTAACTAACTGTACCAAAATGTGTGGGAAAACTTTGAATTATGTGATTTTTTATTTTTTTCGAGTTATCGGTTTGGGTTAATTTCACTTTGGTGTTTCGAAATTTTATCAATTTTGTAATTTAAAATGAGTTTTATAGATAAAATGATTAAAATTGACCTTTTAAATAATAATAATAATAACAATTGCAAATTAGCGAATTTTCAGTCTTTATTTTGAATATCTAATACTTAAGAGTAATGATTTAAGTATTTGAAGATTTATTATTGTCATAGAATATCAAAATAAAATAAAAATGATACGAATAAATCCTTCTTTTATTTGTTCATGTGAAGGGTAAGATTGTAAGATACTCCGTCCGTCTCGTTTATTTTAGTACATTTGATTAAAATACTTCTTATAATGAATAAAAAATGTGAATAAGTGATTAGGAGTTAAACGGAAGAATAATTATTACTTAAAATTAGAATGGTATCAACTCTAGTGAAAAAAAGTATAGAATCAACAAAATATCGCAAATTCGCAATAAAGTCTTTTAGCACAAAAACTATTCATGTATTTGGTGTCGGTTGTATATGACTTTAAAATAATTGCTTTTAAATTAATTTAACGTATAAAATTGTTTATACAAGATTAACTCTTAACGAAAATACAAATACTCATATAATTTACCTTATAGTACAAGTTTATTATAAAACTACTTTTCTTATGAAATACTTTTACACACTAGTATGTTCTATATGCCTCCGTTTTGCTTTACACTATGTTTCTATGTTTATATAAAATCGTCTTATACAAAACTATCTATAAAGAACGATATCTCGTAGATATTAATGATCAAGGCAAATTAGGCACTAACGCGTGCACTTTAGTCAAAGAATCCTCACCGACGACGTACGTACTATAACGAATGGAAAGTGTAAAAGGAAAATTACATGTGTGATTGTGTGAATGCAATAAATAAGTGATGGTCTTTAGTCATTTTTAAAGACCTAAATGAAATTTCTTTGTAATTACTTCTAGAAGTGGAATAAAAATAAAATACTCCCTCTATTTTTCTATATATGACTTTCTCACATTTCGAGACACATACTTCTCTCTTCAATATCTCTTAAATTATATGATTAAATATAATGATATGTATACTCATATGAAAGAATTTTTCATAAGGAATTTAATGGTATAATTTTTATAATTTTTTACCAAATATATTTTTGTAAATATTAAAGTCAAAGGCTCGCCTCGAAAAAGCAAAACGTCATATATTAAAAAATGGAGGGAGTAAAAACGTATATAAAAATACTCGATAATTATATACGAGTAATTAAGTGATAAGATATATACCGAGTAAATATATAAATTAATTATACTTTAATATTGTTTGGCGGAGTCAGAATTTGACAGAAGGGGTCGTCAACTAAAAATTTCACATTTTTTCGTTATTTAGCGAGAGCGACCGCCTTTACTAGCGACTAAGCTCATGTGTTAACGAAGTAGAATCCTATCTTTATTAATTCAGGAGCATTTACTGAATGAAGAGAGAGCCACATCATATATACAACATTTTTTTTGGAAATTCAGTTTTTGGTGGGTCCCACTTTCAATTGTTTAAAAATTTATTTCTTAAAAATGTTCTGTCAATACAAAAATGCTATAATATCTGGCTTAGAGATAATTTTATGAAATAATTATATAAAATCGGAATGAATAAATTAATTACATATAATCGGAATGAATTACATAATTAATAATAAAGGTACATAATTACAAATGGGAATGCAACAAAATAAATATTCATCAAAAAACATTTATTTCGACCCCAATACATACCCGTGCAATTTTGCACGGGTTTAAAACTAGTTAAAGATATATCAGAAAATATCAATCCACTTTTTATCAACTTTCGGTTGTAGCTTTCCAAAGCAAAAAGTAAACTATGGAGTGCAACACAAATCACTCATCAAGATACGTACATGCTTCAATTTATAAATTCTTTCATGCAATATTTCACACAAATTCAAATAATATTAAATTTATTTATATAATATGCTCATATACTCCATCACTAATGCTTAGATGAGACGGTTTTACAAAAAAGTACTTCTACATTAATATGGGTCATTATTTGTTGACAAGGTCACATTACATTGTTTAAGGTGTACGAAGATTCGATTTGCACCCAAAAAAATGATTTAGCGCAATATTTGCGATTTTGCGATGTATTTTATATTGCTAATATAATTTGGAATCTTATCACGATGTTAATAAATAAATATTACTTCTAATGAACATTATCCAGTTGTTAAGGATGAATTAAACAACAATGACAGCACAAGCAGATTGAGACAGAAGATTAGCAAATCTGTTTGTCAGCTTAATCAATTTATAATCGCGATATTGAATTATTTTTTCTGATTCCTTATGTCCATCAATAATTGGCGCAATCTCTCTTGCATCGTAAAAATTCGTGAAGGGTACCCGTCTCAACTCTCAAGGAAACGTCCCATGTCGAGAATCAAAACATGAGGGCGAGAACCCTTGCCACTTCCTAGTATCGATAAAAAAAGTGTTTTTTGTTTTCCCGACACCATTTTGCTAATTTGTTGATTCTAAACTTTATTTTAGAAAAGATTCAGAAATATTTGCGAAGTGTACAATGCGCAAAATTTCATCATACACCATTTTGAACTCATCAAGGCAGGATAAATAATTCCGACTCATTTACAAAACAAACAAATACTCGTATCCCTAACTTATTATGTCGGAACCACATTAGGAATGATGGTTCCATCGTCTTCTGATGATGTCTGATCCTCAGCGCTTTCTTTCTGGAAACCTTGCTTGAATCTATCGTAGTTGGTAGGCTCGGCTGGTTTGAAAGGTCTTTCACCGAGGACTTTAAGCAAGTCTTCTTGATGCAAGACTTCTTTCTCGAGTAGGAGCTCTGCAATTTTAGCCACATGCTCCTTGTGTTTCTCGACCAATTGTAGTGTCCGTTCATAAGCCTTGTTGACCCACTCCCTGACTTCTTCATCGATTATGGCTCCAGTTTTGTTGCTGTAGGGTTTCATCATTTCAAACCCGTCATCCCTTTGAGGAAACGAGAGGAGACCCACTTTGTCACTGAACCCGTAGACAGCAACTTGGTCGTAAGTCATTTTGGTGACCTTCTCTAAGTCGTTTTGAGCGCCAGTTGAGATTTTTCCTAACAGTACCTGTCAGACGGAGTATTAGAGATTAATCCGAAGTTCTAAGAAAATTACGTTCAGAACTTCAGATGTATATCTAAATAAGACGTGTATACACAGCGGTATTATCAGTAAGCAAGCCCAATAAATTTTGTTTCGACAACCTCATATAGGATGTCCAAATAAAATTTGATGTTATCATTGAGCCAAGACCGTCTCATAGGAGAGTAGAAGTTATCTAATACACGAGACAAGATGGAACCCAACTGACAATGTTGTCAGGATCGGGATTCTACTTTGGATCGATGGGGAGGGTAGGATCGAATCGGTAGAATCGGATCGTAGAATCGCAAGATTCTACAAACTCACTAAATATAATTTTTTACACTATTTGGTAAAAACATATAATTGAAAATTAAAACACTTATTTATTAATATTTATTCATAAAATATTGGTAAGTACGAAGTAATTATTTTAGTGTCATTGTATGAACATTTTTTTATTATGGAATCGGATCGTAGGATCGTAAAATCGTAGGATCGTATTATGATCCCATCTCTAAATATTTTAAAATTAACAGGATCGTAAGATTCTACAACTATGATGGAATCGTAGGATCCAGGATCGATCAAGCATTATTGGATCGTAAAATCGTAGAATCGTTGGATCGAATCGCGATTCTAACAACAATGCCAACTGAAAATAGTAAACTTTTGTTAATTTCAGATGGACAAATGGTTACCTGTTCAGCTGCTCGGCCACCTAACGTCATGCAAGTTACGTCAAACAACTGCTCTTTAGTCATGAGAAGGTTTTCATTTGGAACATACTGTGCAAAACCCAATGCTGCTGTGCCTCGGGGAACTATAGTGACCTTTAATAAAGGCTCCGCATGTTCCAAGAACCAACCAGTAACAGCATGGCCTGATTCATGGTAAGCAACTGTTCGTCTTTCCTCCTTGCTAATAACCTATGAAGACCATCGTCAGAACAAGAAATTCTCAACAACTTTCGAAGAATGGACCATAATACTGTTATGATTCTGCTATTCCCTCGTGTATCCATGTCCGAAACTCACTGACTTCACTGGGATACGGGTATGACATCTAGACACCTTATTTTAAGCCAATAATGTGTATTTTTTTAGCCAAGTCCGACACTTGGACATGCATCAATGTTGGATACTTCTAAACAAGTATGAGTAACAGAGACCATAATCAACACAAAAAATTATATGCGATGGTTTTACAAATGAGACCGACTCAGTAACATATACGGAGTATAAATTTTGATTATCATGTAAAACTGTCACATAGCATTATACGACATAAATGGCCGGCATTTATCAAAACTGCAAGTTTACCTTATTTTTCTTCTCAAGGCCACCAATAACTCTATCAATTGCTGACTCGAAATCCTGCATTGTAACCAGTACTCCTTCATTCCTGGCAGCAATCAATGCAGCTTCATTACATACATTTGCTATGTCAGCTCCAGCAAATCCAGGAGTCAATGCTGCAAGTCTTTCTGAATAATATGACGGTTCGTGATCAAGCTTAATCTTTTTCAAATAAATCTGAAAGATCTGTTCACGGCCTTTAATATCGGGCTTGTCAATGGTGATCTGTCGATCAAATCGACCAGGCCTCAATAAAGCCTTATCCAAAATATCAGGCCTATTTGTGCCAGCAAGGATAACTACTCCAGTAGTCGTCCCGAACCCATCCATCTCAACCAGCAGCTGATTAAGGGTACTTTCACGTTCATCATTTGAACCCCCAAAGCCTCCACGTCCTCTTGCTCGGCCTATGGCATCAATTTCATCAATGAATATTATACTAGGTGCACATTGCCTTGCTTCTTGGAATAGGTTTCTAACCCTGGAGGGTCCCACACCGACAAACATCTCCATAAAGTCAGAACCCGCTATGGATAGGAAGGGTACACCGGATTCCCCAGCAGTTGCCTTGGCCAACAGCGTCTTTCCAGTTCCTGGAGGACCAACTAAAAGAGCACCTTTAGGGATTTTAGCACCTAGATCTTCATACTTCTTAGGATTCTTCAGGAAGTGAACAAACTCCATAATTTCTTGTTTGGCTTCATCACAACCAGCAACATCTTTGAAGAAAACCTGAAACAATTACTAAAAGTTGTAACCATGGGAAACGTAACAATATAAAAACTAACACCGAAAGCTTCAAGCCTACAAAAGGCTACCCTAAGTAACCCATTTGACCAAAACCTTGCCTATATTGGCCATATACCCATTAATACTCGACAAATGGATAACGAAAAAATTGAAACCACGAAATACCTACATAATTAAATGGGTAAATCTCATGATAAAGTCTTATAATGAGACTGGGAAAGGATGAACCAACCTTGTTTTTGGCATTCTTGTCCACTTTAGTGATTTGAGCTTTTCCAATGCTAAATATTCCACGAGCTCCTTTTCCACCTCCACCACCAACACCTAGTCCACCCTGCATTTTCCTGCTTATGAACACAAGTGACCCTAGAAGCAGAAGTGTCGGTGCAAATCTCAACAGCTCCTGATACCAAACCAATTCATTTACATATGTCACAGGTATATGATCATGGGGGTCGATTCCTAAGGCTTCCTGGGCTTCCTCTAACTTTTCCTCAAAAGACTCAATACTTCCAATAGTGAAATAGTACTTATACTGGCTTGAAGTACCACTGGCAGGCCCTTGTACTGTATCATTACTCAACTGATTTCGTGGAGTGCTCCTTACATACACTTTGGCGACTGATTTATTCGAGACAACTATACGATCAACAAGACCGGGTTCCAGCAGCTTATTTTTGAATTCCTGGAAACTAATCTGCAAGAAAATAAACACATGTCTTTAAGCTAATGCCAATAAAAACTACACATCTATAAAGTAGCAGCAAAAAACTAAGGAAAGAATAAACAGATATAGAGGCCACAAAAACCAGAGTTACAAGATATATATAGAAACAAAAGTATCGTGCAGATCAAGAGTCATCTCAGGCAGAAAGGGAAACTCGACTTTGAAGTACTATGACGTACATATGAATGTGGCTTATTCGAGTCAATGTGAAATACAGTTTAAACTTTAAACCAACAAGTCGGGTATAAACTTCTGCACAATGTTTACACAGCAAGGTATTTTTTATTAAGATTAACAAGAGACGAAAACAGTAAAGATTATCTTTCAAGTTTCAACCACAAAAATTACACTGATGCTAGAAGTTTTCTGTTCATCAACGAAAACATTAATACGAAATTAGCATTTCCCCCCTCTTTCTTGTCCATGAGCCACACTATTTCACATTGATGCCAAACCAATCAAAGCAAGTGTATGGTACTAGACAACTTGGTCTTTAATGCAAACAAAACGGATTTTAAAATTAAAACAATATGTGCCTTATATGCATCAAAAGGTATTACCTAGTGATGGATATGGCATATGGCTATGTGTTGGAGTGTCGAACGTGTTGGATTGACGCAAGTATTTATTGAACCATTTTAATGTTTATTGCGTAAAATAAACAGCCAAGGTGTGTTATATCGACGCGAGACCCAACTAAGGAGAAATGTAAAACTAACATAGTTGGCAAACACTTCACTAATCCATACTCGAAAAAAACTAAACTAGTCTCAGAGAAACAAATAACTCCACATAAACTACCAATAAGATCCCTTGTTCAGTTAATACTACAAACAGAATAATCTCGAACTTCCTGTAGAAAGATTTATTACAAAGCATGATCACATCTTTGATCATCATACGAAAGAGAATCTCACTGTACAAGATCATTTAGTGTGCAAAAGTAACTATTTACCTGCTGCTGGTCACGAGGGCCAACTGAGAATGTAGACAAAAAGAGCCCTAATATTATCAACGGTGTGATCATACTCTGAAATTGCTTCATAAAGGTTTCAAAGATATTTCCTTGATCATCTGTGTTTGTGTTTGACTCTTCTGGAGAAAAAAACAATGAAAATTCAACCAGTTAAATAATGCAAAAACTCTAGGCAAACGGAACTAAATTCAAGTAATTACAAAACCACAGACCCACAGACCATCAACAAACATTCAGAATTCGAAAGGGACAGCATGCAAGAAAGATGGTTAATGAAATAACGACGCAGTGCATAACTGATGCATATCCAGATTTCATTATTCCACAGAAAAATCTCAGGGAAATTTAGTTATAAAAACCTTCTGCACTCTAACACCACCTTAAAGACAACCAAGCGAAACCACCTTTAACATTTCGTCTAAGTTTTCGCTATGCCACTACCAATAAAATAATTACTTAAGTCTAGAGGGCTAGGGGCAGAGGGACCTTGCCTATAATCACTAGATTTATTTGGATGACCAAAGCTATGCCAATACTTCACTACCGTACATATCCTCTCACACTTTTAAAATATAGTTGTGGACTTGTGGTCCCTAGACTTCACAATAACATAGAGTAATAACTTTTATGATCTTTATGTCACAATCTATTTGCATGTAATGGAAAAATGGGAAGTTCAAAGCTGGACAAGAGACCTAGGTCAAGGAAATGAGAGGGTGTAAGTTACATTGGCCACCCTTAATCAATCACTACAGATCTCAAGCCCTCAGAAGAGGATGTAAGTTCTTGAAGCACAGAGTTTATCCTTTCAAGATATTGAAACATCGCACATAGGCTATCTAGATCAAAAGCACAGAATAGTTTAAGCTTTGCTGAGCCTGAAATTAATTCTCCTAAACATTATAGGATTTCTAGCTTAGAGCTCATTTGTAAAAAGATAAAGTACAATCTTGTATTGCCAGTTAGGCAGGCACTAACGAGAGCCTATCTTGACTAAGACTTAATTCATCGGATCCTCAGAAAAATGTCACTTTGATCATTTTGGTAGGACACTGAATCTAAAATGTCTTATCAATACTGCTTAAGAGGATGCAGATTTCACAACTAGAATTGCAGTCATGTGTGCCTCAACATCATTTAGTTTATTTTATTAAGTAATTCCAATATATCATTGTGCATAGGTCACAGGTCAACACCTGCTCATTCATTTCAAGGATCAACTGACAAACAAAAGTCAGTGCCCTAAAGCCACTTAAGCTGTAGGTCATTTATCCAACTGACTTAAGCAAACTTGACTATGGGTCATATATGCTCAATGGCAAAACCTTCACACTAAACAACTGCTCAAAACAGCAGAAAATGACTGAGCAACCCAACACAAACCGATTTAACAAAATTGCATTTCCTTACAATGGTTAAGCATGAATTAGCTAGCTTTATTTTCCAATTTGCCCTCATTCAAGACTTGGGTCATAACAACTGACGGTACAAAGTTCCTCCTAGCCATAATTTAGCTATCTTTTATGTTGCTCCAGAGCAAGAAAAATACTTCCTTTTGCAATTCCATGACAGGCAATCAAAAAACAGACACACCTTCAGCTACAGAAAAACAACGTTAATATACCTTTGGACTCCGATTTCTGTCCATCACCCTCCTTCGCTTTTGGATTCTCCTTCTTCCCCTTTGGATAAAAGTTCTCATAATCTGCAAACATTCAATTGCTTCATTACATAAATATATAATCAAACAGAACACGATCCCAACCATCGAACTGGAATCTTAAATGTTCCCATTATCAAACAAAAGAAAACGTACTTTTCTTCTTCGGGGTTTCACTGGATAAAAATCTGCAAAGTCTAGGATTTCCAAGAACGTATTTCGCATCCGATAAAACACCTTTATTGTTAGCTGCAATGGCAGCCAAATAACTCCTAAATGTCCCTAAATTGGAACCCAATTTATGAACATAAGGACCTCTTAATACACTTCCATCAATCAACACTGACCTCCCATTATTCAACCAGCCATTGATGAGATTCTGCCATCACAAAATTAACCAAATAAATCACAAACTTTGATCATCATCATAACAACACTACCCCACCGCCTCGAGGACTCCCGCAAATTACGGGGCAAGGGGTAGGATGTACGCAGCAGTCTTACCCGGTGTTAGCAATTCTAAGAGCCAATTTCCAAATTACCCAAAATGAAAATTCCGTCGAGATTAAAGCTCAAAACTTTAATCAACAACAATAACATTTACCAAGTACCACGAGGGGCTCCTGCGAATTGTGGGATAAGGGAGTCGGATGTACACAGACTTACGCTTGTATTAGCAATCCAAAGAGGCTATTTCCGAATGACCCAAAATGAAAATTGCGACGAGATTAAAGCACAATACTTTAATCAACAGCAGCAATAACATTAATCAAGTACCACTAGACGCTCCTGAAAATTGCCGGATAAGGGAGTCGGATGTACGCAGACTTATCCTTGTATTAGCAATCCAAAGAGGCTATTTCCGAATGATCCAAAATGAAAATTGGGACGAGATTAAAGGACAAAACTAAAATCAACAACAGCAATAACAATACTAACCCTAGTGCCTAAAGGACTCCCAACAAATTACAGGTTAGGCGGTAACTTACCGCAACACAAAGAGGTTATTTCCGAATGATACAAAATGAAAATTGGCTCGAGATTATTAAAGCTCGAAACTTTGATCAGGAAACAAATACCCAAATAAAAACCCACTTAAGAATCATATAATAGAGTGAAAATTCAACAAAAAATCATACCTTTGATCGAGATGACCGAGATATCGAACGACCCAATTTAGAAAAGATCATATTTGTATTGATTTTTGATAAAATTGGCAGAAACCCAAATTATAAAACGTAGAGATTTAATTTTAATATTAAAATTGGAAGATTTAGTTATGGGAGTGATTGAATTAAATGTTGATGAAGTATAATAATACGGAAAATCATGTAAAATTCATGGTAATGGGGGAAAAATTGAAATTAGGGTTTCATGGATCATGAATTGGGGATGAACAAACAACTGATGCTAATATAGTGTGGGGTTCAGTTGTGATGAACGTATTGGTGATGTTTTTCTGTGGGCAAGCATACGCATACCATTCAAATACCACCTTTTTTTTTTTTTTTTTTTTAAGAAAATACCCCGAAGGGATTAATTTATACTCCCTTCATATCAATCTAAAGGTACCAAAGTTGACTGGTGTGAGTGGTAAGGGCTCTCATCTCTTAAACAAGTGGTCAGGGGTTCGATTCCTGACTCTTGCGAATGAAAAAGGCCAAACTTGGGAGGGTAACCCATTAAATCGCTTTTTGATTTTGAGAGATTGCCTCACCACAAGAGGATACTCCTTTAAAGGTAAATTGGAATTTATAAGAATATCAACTTTTTATAATATGTTACCTTTGGATTTGTATGGAGGGAGTAGTAAGTTTTTCTTGTTGTCCCCAAAATTTTCTAATATCGCCCGAGTAATTAACAAAATTGCCCATCTAAAAATAAACAACCACAAAATTAACCTTCTACGACAAACAACATCAAACATATCAAGCTACTGTCATACTTACTTATGAATTTAAAATGTCCTGTAACACAAATAGGAATAAGCAGTTTAAAAGCTCCACTAAAGTATCTCCGTACATCATTTCTGTTTCTAACGAACAAAAGCATATGAGAAATGCAATAACGAATAGGAAATGACTTGATCTTGTAAACGAACGACCAAAGTCTTTCGTACTTTCGTGTAATGAACACGACGTAACCATCACATTCTTGTGTAAATCAAATGTCCACGTCGTGGACTGACCATGAATTTCAGACGACCGCGCCGTGAACTGCTCGTGTCAATCACACGTCAAAAACACTGGAAGATCGTATAAGCTACATGATTGCACCGTGCTATGATCGATTGATCGTGTAATAAGCTACACGAAAAAATGTTGTATTGCTTTACCAGAAAAGAAGGTAACATCTGAAGCATAGGAATTGAGAAGGGCAGTTGCCTCAGCAGCCGTACTAGCTAGAGTCATGCAATGATCTCAACTGCTACTCCGAGGACGGACGTACCATTTAAAGTTAATTATAAACCTCGTATTATTATTGACGGAGGTAGGAAAGTTAGCAAGAATGCTCGTCCTCGTTGGAAAATAAAAATCTCACAATTTTTAGAAGTTTTAAATTTTTTTTCCATATTATCGTATTACATTACTTATTCACCCAACTGCTTTTTCTAATCCCTTCTAACAGTAAATTCTAACTCCACAACTCCACACCAACATATTATATAAAATCACTTTAAATTAGATTAATTCGAGTCAACTTAAAATTGCCTTAGTTTGATCATAAGACATACCAACTCGAATAAAAAATCACAAATTCTTATTTGATGCCTCTCTAAAGACTTTACTTTTTATTTAATTTTATCTATTTATGTGAATGATATTTTTAATCCATCACAAATTTATGACGTATATACTCGTCACACAGTAAATAGACTATATAATCAGTTGTACTGGTTGTATAGAATAGAACTCAAGCCTTATAATGTGTTTAGTTAAGTTTAGACACACGGAACAAGTCATCACGAATTTTATCTGAAAGAATCTGAGTTTCATTATAAAAATACTAAACTTAAAAAATTACAATGAAACTCAAAAATAATATAAACTCAATTAAATTTTATTTTTTGACATTAAAATTTTAAAATATAAATTAAAAATTATAAAAGTTCGAAAAAAATACACATAAACTTAGTTAAATTGCTTATGATTGTCCGAGACTCAAAGCTTTATTATACAACCATTTATATGTACTAGTTTTAAACCCGTGCATAATTGCACGGAATTGGATACCCAATAATTTGACGAAATGCATAAATTGGGCATAATTATAATTTAAAATAAGAATCAGTATATCTAAGATACCAATTAAAAAATGGACATATTAAATGAATATAGTTATACAACAATAATTCTCCAGTTTTGAAACCAATCAGGGAGTACAACTAATAATAATCATCCATATTTCAAATAATATATAATTTCAAAAACATAGATAACAAATATAACAATCAAAGTTATTATGAACTTATATGTTTCTTGGAAGTTATCGAAAAAAAATTACTTAAGAAATCAATATTCTAGGTTACAAATACAACATAATCGTTTGCTTTGAATATAGAAGGGAATGAAAATAGGCAGATTATATTTTCTAACACTTAAAAATAAGGCGCATACATTATCTATGTATGTGCTACGGGATATACAGGTGATGGATCCAAAATCTATATAAAACCATACTAAAACTAAACTCTATACTCTCTCCGTTTACACCCCACCCTGAAGTCCCGAACCCGCCTTCGTAAACCTAAATGATCTACCTCCTACTCTCTAAAATTGTACAAACTAAAAACATAACTCAGTGGTCTCATTCTTTTAAACCCTACTAATTTCTAAGGATTCCCTCTACTTTTTCTTCATTTTAATCTTTTCTCTTATATCGCAATCCCTCTCCTTATACACTATAAATTATTCAATTAATCAATTCCACAAAACTAAATTCTAAAACACGCTCTTGTTCTCTATTTTGAAAAAATGGAAGGTGGCTACATTTGGTGATTTTTCTAAGAATGTATTGATTTTTTTTCTATGGAATCTATACCGTCTCTTATTTCATTTAATTTTCAAAGAAAAATTCAGATTGATGATTATTTTTGTTGATTTTTCGAACGACTATATCGTTTAATTTCACCAAATTAAAATATTTTTGATAATTTAATTATTTTGTTTTTGGATTTTTTTAAATTTATATGGCTACTATTTTAAGTTCACTAATTTCCTTTAATTTTCTGTGCAATTTGGTTATATATGAATTTTTTTCCTTTTAAATTTGTGCCGAAATTATTATGTCTAAACAATTTATTTTTTTGGTGATCTTCATATTATAAGATAAGACTTTAATTAATTAATCGAGGAATTAAATTAAATCAAAGATCATGGAATCATTCATGTAAGCATAGTAGAATGTAACATATTTAATTTAATTAATGAAAGTAGGAGACATATTTAACTTAATAAAAGAATGAGAGAGTGTAATTAATTACTTACTAAGTAAGTGGGAAAGTGGAGGACCCCACCTAAATTAAAGTTTTTTTAATTTCTAAAAATCCAAGGACCAATAAGAAAGCTTGAAATGTTTCAGCTTTTATAGATAGGGGATTATTTGTGCTCATTTTTTACTGATTAAAAATTGGCTCCAAATATTTGAACCTACACAAAACCACAACACTAGGTGAAGAGCTAGACCACGTATTCCCCCACCACGTAAGACCAAACACACTTTCTACTACTGACACCTGTCCAACATCTCATGCTTACCTGTCACTCATTCTTACCACACGGTTTATTCCCTTTTAAACCTACACTTTTTATTTACTTTATATACTAACCTAGCAACTTCTACACTTCTCCACATTAATTTCAAACATTTTTCACAAAAATATAAATTATTGTACTATATATACACAACTATATAACAATTCCACCCTTAAAACATTTATTCTAAAGTATAAATCTTGTTTAGATTATTTTTGTTTACGGAGTTATAAAGCTACCCACCTCAACCTTATTATTATGGAAGTAGTAGTAGATAAGGGTGATCATGGTTACGATTATGATTATGATACGAGTTATAGGTGCATGACACCAAAGGACGATGAGTGTCGTATTCCGGTGGCGGCCGGCCCACCTCCGCCACCAAAAAAGAAGAGGTTTTCTAGTGGGAAAACGGTTGACCCGCCAAAAAATGGATATTTCAATGCTCCTGATCTTGAGCTCATATTCAAGAAGTTGTCTCATGCAACACATCATCATACGCATGCCTATCCTTAATTTTAATCAAGGACATGAACAGATTTTGTACCACGGTGGCGCCTTAGCATTATCCACTCGATTACGAGTTACGAGAATACGAGTAGTACTAGAACTTATTAGGGAGCTCATTTTTTGTGACATGCATGATTAATATGTTATGTAAATTATTGTAGAATATTTGTAAAAAATATTAGGTCCCTTGTTTTTTTTTTTTTCCTAGGGTTGGTCGACATTTTGACGCGGTTGTGTTTAGTTTCGCTCTTCTTTATTATTGCATGGGACCTTTTATTTGGTTTAATTTCTTACGTAAATTATTTATTTATGTATTTTATGTATTATTATAATTTCGGATAACATACCAAAGTTGGCTGGTGTGAGTGGTAAGCAGTGGCGGACCCAGGGTTCATATAGTGGGGGTGCACTTTTCAACCGAGTCGATAAAGCTGAAGCAACAAAGCAAACCGATCGGTCAAATTGGAATATATATATATACAGCGAAAATTTGATTTGAATTTATAAAAAGTAAAATTCAAAGTGAAATGAAAAAAAATTGGCCTAAATTTTAATTGATTTGAGATAATTTAAACTTTTCAATCACTTTATCGAGAAAAATATCATATATTTTTTTACCATTATTTGATGAACACCCAAAAGAATATTAACTTTTATGTATCTTTTTGGTAGATTTCAAAACGGTTCCATGCTTCCATCAATCTAAAATAGAACATAATATACATAATTTATTTGAAATTTGCAAAACCGTATGAAATTAGGGCTCTACAATTTCAAATTTTGGAATTAGGTTATATATAATTGGAGATATAAGTTGAACAAAAAACGAACATTTAGAATAAAAATAGGTAACAATAAATTTCAAAAAAAAATTATTACTCCAATAATAGATCAAATTCCACTTAAAATATACAATATATAAATTATAAAATTAAAAATTGAGGATTTCAAAACGATGTATCAATCACAAGGAGGTTAGTGCACAAGCCTTGGCGACTTGGAGTAGAGAAGACCAAAAAAGAAACGGGGGAGTGTGGAGGTTCGAACCCGCGCCCTCATGTTCACATCTACAAGTTTTAACCAGTGTGCCATGACTAGTATAGTGAGATTTCTAACGCGCAAATACTATAGGTAGTCTCGTAAACGTTATTTTCAGAAAAAAAAAATTCCAAAAACAGAGGGTGCGCACGTGGGGTGCTGTGCGCACCCCCCGGTCCGCCACTGGTGGTAAGGGCTATCATCTCTTAAACAAGTGGTCAGGAGTTCAATTCCTAACTCTTGCGAATGAAAAAGCCAAACTTGGGAGGGGTTAACCCATTAAATTGCCTTCAGTACTCCGAAGGAGATTGCCCAGTTGTCGGTAGGGGATACTCTTGATCAACACCAAAAAAAAAAAAAAAAAATTCGGATAACTTAAGATATTCAGTTTCAAATATTTAGTTGCTGTTTGCCTGTTTGAGATTGTTTCGGTCTCTTGGAGATTATATAACATTCCAAGACTTGTAAGTGAACGTATTATGTAAGACCGTCTTCCGTCTTAGAAGACGATGCAACTAAAATTGTCTCTTGGGCCTTGGCAGTTGATCGGGCTGCTATGTTCACGAGTTTTCACCGTGAATGTAGGCACGGAGCATAATTCGATCTTGCACCTTTAAAACCTTTAGAACCACCCCTTAAAGCCTTGTGTTACTACGAATTTAACTCCTTCGAGACATATCACCTCTTACGCCTTACGGGGCAGTTCATGTCCGATGAACACAAATTAAATGAATTAGACAAATCTAATAGACATATAGGATCAATCTGGTTGAGGTATATACATGCTTACAGATATACTCCTTCTATCCGGTAGTTAGTTTGTCTTTATATTCGTCACAATAACCAAGAGAAACCAGAAAATAACCACTATCGTAGACTTCTTGTTATAGTTACCGTCTACTGGTGAGAAATGAGCTAAAATGAATGCAGATGGTCAAATTACTCACTCATCAACAGTTTTTCCATAGAGCTGCTAGCGAGAGGAGGAAGAAGAATTTTATCTCTAAGATTAGTGATGATTTGGGGAATGTTTTTGAGGGTACTGAGGCTATATCACGATGTGCTGTAGATTACTTTGGTGAGCTTTTCGGTTCTGGGTCACCGGCGGGCTTTGAGGATATTTTGGCGGTTGTGGAGGGTCGTGTCACGGGTGAGATGAACGCGGGGTTGGCAGAAGATTATACGGGTGACGAGGTGGCTATAGCATTGAATCAGATGCATCCGTTGAAGGCGCCGGGTCCAGATGGCATGAACGGCCTTTTCTATCAGACATACTGGCATATTGTTGGACCTTCGGTGATAAGGTTAGTGCTGAACATTCTTAATGGGGCCCCTATTCCAGCGGGTCTGAATGATACTAATATTGTTTTAATACCGAAGAAGAAGGCGCCTGATAAGATGGCTGATTTTAGGCCAATTAGCTTGTGCAATGTTATTTATAAGTTGGTTTCGAAGGTGCTAGCTAATAGAGTGAAGAGGTTTTTGAGTGATGTTGTGTCAGAGAATCAGGGAGCTTTTACTCCTGGTAGGCTGATTAGTGATAATATTCTGGTTGCTTTTGAACTGTTTCATCATATGAAGAATACTAGAAGTAGTGGGGGTCATTTGGCGTTGAAACTTGATATGGCGAAAGCTTATGATCGGGTCGAGTGGGACTTCTTAGAGGCTGTTTTATGTCGGATGGGATTTCATGAGCGATGGATTAGTACGGTTATGAGGTGTGTTCGGTCGGTACAATATTCTGTGCTTGTTAATGGTCGACGATCTGAGTCCTTTCTACCGGGAAGGGGGTTACGTCAAGGGGACCCGTTATCGCCTTATCTTTTTCTCTTATGTGCGGAGGTGTTGTCTGGAATGTTGAGAAGAGCAGCTGAGATGGGTTTGATTCATGGTATTAGGATCGCTCCGAAGGCCCCGAGTGTTTCACATTTATTCTTTGCTGATGATAGTATAATTTTTGTGAAGGCTAAGGAGAGTGAGGCTAGGGAGGTTAAGCTTATCCTTGATCGCTATCAGCAGGCCTCGGGGCAATTAGTGAGCCTGCCGAAGACCACGGTTTCTTTTAGCCGTGGTACCAGTTTGGCGAGGAAGCAGCTGATTGGGAGTGTGTTTGGCGTGAGGCAGGTAGTGTGTCAGGAGAAATATTTGGGCTTGCCGACTGTTTTGGGGAGGTCTAAAAAGGGTCTAACGGATTTGATTCGCGACAAGTTGAGTAAGAAGTTGCAGGGATGGAAGGGTTCGGTTCTCAGTAAAGCGGGTAAGGAGGTGCTTATAAAGGCGGTGGCCCAAGCTATACCAACTTATGCGATGAGTGTTTTTCGAATTCCATCTAATTTCTGTGATGAATTAAGATCCCTTGTGTCGAGGTTTTGGTGGGGTACAGAGAATGAGAGGAGGAAGATACCTTGGATCGCACAGCGGAAGCTTTGTTTACCTAAGTGCCGTGGGGGGCTTGGGTTTCGAGACTTTGTCAAGTTTAATAGTGCGTTCTTTGGGTAGCGGGCATGGAGGCTACTTACGATGAGAATAGTTTGATGACAAGGCTGTTAAAAGGTAAATATTTTCCTTCTACTTCTTTCCTGGAGGCAGGGTTGGGAACAAATCCGAGTTATTCGTGGAGGAGCATTTGGGAAGCACGGTCTGTGCTGTCATTGGGTTTACGGCGAAGGGTGGGAGATGGGCTCTCCACGTCGGTGTGGCGGGATCCGTGGGTGAGGGGAGCTGGTTCGGGGATGGTAATTTCGCCTAGGGGGAGGCGATGTGGGGATGCGTGTGGTGGACCTTATGGAGGAAGGGGGAAGGGGGTGGAATAAGGAATTGGTCGAATCTTTGTTTCTCCCTTTCGAGTGTGAGAGGATATTCGAATGCGTGTTGGTGAGCGGTGGTTCGGGATGAGTGGTTTTGGAGTGGGAAAGAGATGGAGTATATCTTTGTTCGGTCGGCTTATAGACTTTTGGTTAAGCAAGATGGGGATGTGGTGGGACCTTCGAGTTTTCTTTCGAGATAGGGTTGTGGAATAAAATCTGGAAAGTACCTGTTTTACCGAGGATTAAAGTGTTCATGTGGCAGCTGTGTAATGAGGCCATTGCAACCAGAGGCAATATTTCGGCGAGGATGGGTTCGATTGGAGGCGAGTGTGTTCGATGTGGGGATTGTTTGGAAACTTGTTTACATGTGGTTCGCGGATGTGGGTGGGTTGGTGGCGTTTGGGAGGGGTTGGAGGTGGAGGTGCCGTCTTGTCTTGGTTTTGCTAAAGCAAGGGACTGGGTGGAGGAAGCGTTGAAGGATTTGGAGGTTCGGGAACAGGTGGTTTTTATGACTGGGTGTTGGGCTATTTGGGAGAGGAGGAATAAAGCAATTTTTGAAGATGGAGATTGGAGGGCGGAATTAGTGGTTAAACGGGTTGGGGATTTGGTTGCTGAGATGGAGGGAAAGGGAAGCTTGGAGGTGGCGGTGGAGGTCCGGGGAGAGGTGACTGGTGTTGGCGGGTGGATTAGACCGGATACTGGGGTGGTGAAGGTGAATGTGGATGCAGCTATTGTGGAGGGTGTGGGGATAGGGTTGGGTGCTGTATGTCGAAACGATAGGGGGGAGGTTGAGTGGTGTAGTGTGGAACAAGGCTCGGTGGTGATGGATCCAGAAGAAGCGGAAGCAGCTGCTATCTTGCATGGACTTAAGGAGGCTCGAAGGAGGAATAATCGAAAGGTTATTGTGGAAGGTGACTGCTCGAATGTTATCCATGATCTACAGCTGAAGCGGAAGGGACGCAGTAGTATTTTTTTGATTTATATTGACATTTATGCTTTATGTAATTCTTTTGACTTTGTTTCGTTTAAATGGTCGCGTAGATGTTTTAATAAGGTCGCTCATGAGCTAGCTCATCTGAGGCCATGGACTCTAGGTTCTCGTAGATGGTTGGCGTCTTTTCCGTTGGACATCTCTGATGTAGTTCGTGCTGATTCTGATAATATATCTAGTTAAACCCGTGTGGGTTTATTTCAAAAAAAATAAAAAAAATAAAATGAAAATAATTGAAATAAATAAAAAAGATGAACTAGGTAAATATTAAATAAAGGTGATATTCTTGTAATTTATGTTAGCAAACATTTGCTATTTGGCTTGACCGGTCAAAACTTGAGTGTGGACTATGCTGTCAGATTCCAAGCCCAATACTTATATCACTTCCATAATTGCAAAGAATATCCTTGGATCCTAAAAATTAAATTACGAGCATGAGATATGGTGGTATACATGGGCTACGTTTGAACCCCGTAAACATAAAAATCGTCTATATAAGTTTTAGCTCCCTCTACGCCAAAATTAAATTTTAAAAAGAATGAAGTGAAAAAAACAGGATTTTTTGGTAATAAATTAAAGAGTAAGTTAAAAATTACTCTCTTTTAAATTCCAGTTTTTTAAAATTACTCCCTTATATAATTTTTTTCCTAAAATTACTTCCTTAAAATGCACTTTTATCAAAAATTGCTTCAAAACACCAACCTAAGTTACTTATTCCGTCATTTTATGAACTTATTTCGTTTGTGTCTTAGCCAATTTATACTTTCAAATGTATAACAATGGAGAATAAGTTCAAAAACAGACGTAATAAGTCACCTAAATTGAAGTTTTGAAGCAATTTTTTGATAAAAGTGTATATTAGGGGAGTAATTTTAGGAAAAAATTATTAAACTTAAAACATGTCAAAATGAAATAAATACTTGTATAACAAAAGTAGATTATCAGGGTAATTAGCGATAAAATCTCGGGTGCTATTGAATTGCTAAAGGGTATATCCATTTTAGAAGAGACCAACTGGTCGATACTACATCCTATCCCATCTATCCACTTACGTCGCCAGTCGTCACTCCGCACCTAACCGACTAAAACGTCGGCCTTTCAAGGCTTCAAATAATCGAATTTACATCAATTTCAAGAATTTTATACATGCAAAAATAGATGAGAATTTGATAAAAATTGATTGATCGGAGGGAGATGGTATAGTACTATAGTCCTTGCTACATGTTTGATATGACAAGTAAACAAGCATTACGGGCCAATGTTTCTCTATTTTGTATGAATGAACGTAACTCAAAAAACATGAGATGGATGATATTGTCTCCAAGTTTAACGGAAACCTCACAAATTATTGGTAATTGCCACCAACATACAATCTAATGCATTTGTACCTTTTATCACGTGGACTCCCATGTGAACTTGCGGCTCCCAAATTGCAACTTGACATATTCATTCATAATCACAAATCACATATTCCTATGTTGCCTTGTTCATTTATTTACGTTTGATTTTGACTTAAAGAGAATAAAAGAAGAGAAGATCAATTATTTGCTGATACGTAGATCAAATTGAGTGCATGTGAATGATCGAATTGTTTATTAAAAGTATTCTCAAAATAGAAAGGTAAACAATTAAACGAGACATTTGAAAATACAGTAGGTAAATAATCACATACTTCTGAATCCTCCATTCTGTTCATTTGTTTATCTTTGGCTTGACTTAAAGAGTAATTTGTTTATCTTTGATTTGACTTAAAGATTAATGAAAAAAGCGAGAACTAATTATTTAATGACAAGTGGATCAGATTGAGTGTGAATGATCAAATTATTTATCCAAAGTATTCATAAAACAGAAAGGTATAAATAATTAACTGAGACACTTTAAAATAAAATAGGTAAATAAATAACAGAATGGAAAAAATAGTATAATTATGAAATGCCATTTACATCATTAATTGTGACATGATACGATATCTCAAAGCTTAAACATCAAAAGACTAATGACAAGTAGGGCAACCATAAATCAAATCTAGTTTGCATAGTGTCTTTATTCACTAATTAAGCTCCTAGAATAGATAGGCACGCCAAACTTCAATCATGTCTTGAGAGAGATTGTTAAGTTGTAGCGTTATAATTTAAAGGTGATTAAATTCGGGTTTGGGTCGGCTGACATTAAATTTTTAGCCTGTGGATAAGCGGGTTAGCTGGTTTGGGATGGGCTAGTGGATTGGTCCTTTTGTAATTTTCTTAAAAAGCGTTGTTCGTACTCGCTTATTATTGCGGATGGGATGATCCAGATTCAATGAACGGGACCATCCATGAACATCTCTATTATAATATCCTCCTTTATGATTTAAGATGATAGAGTAGCAATAATAACAACACACCATTACTCCATTATTCGATTTTTACAAATTACAAGGTGACCGAGGTCATCAGATGTACACAATCTTACCATTGTATTAGAACACGAAGAAACAAATTTCAAACCACCCAAAATGGCTTACGTTAGAAAAATGTATCAATTGTTAGTTCCCTACATCAAAGCTTGTAGTTTTAAGGTGAGGGGAGATCATGAGATGTACGCAATCTGACCACTGCGCTAGAAAACGAAGAAACTAATTTCAAACCACCCAAACAGAAAATTACGTAAAAAAATATATCGATTGTTACTCACTAAGTCTCGGTCAATAATTTACATTTGCTTTATTTGAATATGCTAATAGTAACTTGAGCTCAATATTTCCAAAAGTATTTATATGTATGGTCAAACCATAGTACAAAGCTTTAAAGCACTTGGGTAGATATGAAAAAACATGATGATCTTGAATAATTGATGAGTCAAACATAATTATGAATCTAAGCTAAGCATGATTAATTTAATTAATTTTGAATGTGGAGAAGGAATCAATGATTATTCTGAAATGACTGATGAGTAGTGATGACAACAAGAACAAGTCAAACTATAGAGAGGAGTCAGAGGACCATGTCTATAGAAGCTTGATTAAGATTCTACATACTCGTACATAATAATAATGGGATTAATTTAGTATAGTCCGTAGTAAAGTCGAGTCTTCAAAACACGCAGTTTATGAACATGTTTCCTCTGCACAATTACCTATAGAATAAAAGTCCGTCTTCCTTAAAACGATTATATCTGTCTTAAGTGAAGAACGGTAAAATATCCCCTTTATCCCGGACATTTGTTTAAGAAAGTCTTGTTTGTAACTGTCACAAGCTTGTGACGTTTCACAACAGCTCTTTGACTTGCTTGCCCACTTGTTCTGCCACTTGCAGCTTCTGAGAGCTCACAAGCGGATGACGAAAAGCGTCCATCACAAATGAGAATTTGTGCATTTGTTTACCTTTTATTTTGGCACATAGACCAAACAATGAGGAGTACTGGACTAACTATTGGATGACAAGTGGACCAAATTAAGTGTGGATGAGCAAGTTACCTATCAAATGCATTTTTAAAATAGAAAAGTAAACAATTGATTGAAAGTCAGAGACACCCTAAAATGGAATAGGTAAACAATTGACCGGGATGAACGAAATACTATTCTATTTAGATAGATGAGATAAGAGTTTGTCTTTCCTAGACATTGTAAATTTTGTCTTGTCTATCTATTTAAACCGTTTTATTATTTAAGACGGATATATATATATCCATAATAAACAGGAATTTGTGATATACGAGTAATAAAGCCATTTAAAAGTTACCTTATATCGCAATCATCTATAATTAAAATGCTTCTCACAAATCATTGTGACTAGGGGTGTGCGGTGGGCCGAGTCAGTGCGGGCTGGGCCGAGCCAGAGGGCGGGGCAAGCTGGGGAAATGGAGCCAGTGCACGACACTAAATGAGGACCGGGCCGGGCCGGGCCAGTGCTGGGCCAATTTTGTCTGACACTAACCCGACCAACTAAGTAGCGGGTAAGTGTCGGGCCAGGCTGGGCCTTATATATATTTTTTATTTGTGTTTGGACCGGGCCGGGCCGAGGAAATCGTGGCACTAGCCCGACACTAGGGGCTAACTGGGTTGGGCTGTGCTGACCTGGCCGACATTTTTCGACCCACGCACCCTGGCTCGGCCGGACTAGCCCGCCACGTTTCACAGCTCTAATTGTGACGATGGCATAGTACTCAATGAAATATACATGCAGGGTGATGCAGTGGTGGAATTACGATAGATAGGTCTCGACATTACCTATTTACATACGTTTATGTATAATTCATCATTTTAATAGATTCTACATACTTTATTTATGTGAGAAGGTGATGTTGAGCAAAATTTATATACCCGATAACGTCATCTCATTTTCTACAATAGTTGAAACTTTTAGAATTATTATTTTTTGTTTCCTATTTTACGTTACTTTATTAATGGTTTGCTTATAATTAGCTAAATTTGGTGGTTTTACCATGGTGTAAACACATGTAAATAAACAATAAATAGTGTTAGTTTTCCACTATCTATGTTGGTAGATTATTGCGAAAAGTTTTTGGTACGTTATGTAAGTTCACATGTTTTAAGATGCATTTCTTCGTACCATTAGTCATCTAAACAGTGTGGACATGTGCTACAAGGGCCATCGACGACTGCAATAATACACACACTAGTTTGATTCTATTGAGGTTTTATCTTCATATATGTCCTATAGTAAGAAATTTAACCAAATTCTCATATTTATTTGAAATTATTTCTTATTCTCATTTACTTTTTGATAATGCAATAATATAAAGCAATATGAGGCATAAGCATATATAACTTACATATTGACGGCCTAAGGATCTGTTCTTTGCGGCTAATATGAGCTGAACTGAATTGAGCTGGACTAAACTAAATGGAACTGAAATAGGAGTTAATTTGTAAAGAAATTAGCTGAATTGAAATAAGATGAAATTCAGCCAGAAAGAACATCGCCTAATTCAGGGATTTAATAATGGAGTACGAAGCATAAGATCGATGAATTGAAAAAAAATCACCGTTTACGTGGAGATATCAAACCACAGGCCACTGTTAACCCCTAATTCGATCACTATTCCAATCTCAAATAATTCGGACTTTATTACTACATGTTAGATTTCTGTAAGCAAGTTTTTAACATCAATTGTTGGGTATGTTGTAATTTAATTAATTCTCACTAACGTTTTTTTTTTTTAACATGTACCCTTAGAACACATGTGAAAAAAAACCCGATAATTTTATTGCTCAATCGATAAGCCCAATTTCCCATAATATTCCTATATAAATAGCTTTCAAAATTACCAAAAACTCATCCCTCCTAACTCACTTCTTACAACATTGTCCCCCTCACACACATGGCCTATGATGATGAAGAAGATTATTCATATCAATACTATCCATCATCATCATCATCAGAAAAGAAATGGAAACTATTCAAAAATAAACCATCATCATCATCATCTAACCATATAGATTCTTCATTTACAAGAAGTTATTCACATAAAAATACATCCATAAATTCACCTCCAAATAATTTCAATAGAAGTTATTCACAAAAACCATCATCTAAACTATGTAGAAGTTCCTCTATGAATTACTCATCTCCTTCTTCATCATCTCCTAAACTTAGAAGAAGCAAAACTACTAAATCCAATCCTATGAAAAACTTTTCCAAGAAATGTACTAATTTAGCTAAGGAGCAAAAGGCTAGGTTCTACATTATGAAGAGATGTGTTTCTATGCTTGTTAGTTGGAGAAAAAATGGTGATTCTTAAGTTAGAGACGATATTATTAGGGGTTCGATCCCTGCCTGCCTATGGGAATGGAGCAAACTCATCAGTCAGCTAGCTGTTTACTCACTGTTGTTGGCGGTGAACACCCTGGTTATATATCGGTTGGTCGGTCCGATTGAGTAAACCATATTACAAAGATCATGATCAATTTGAAGATGAACCCATGAAGAAAATTTGGCCATTGAAATTGTGGGGTGAGTATTATGAGCTCAAATGTCCAAGCTAAGAGTAATAATCACCCAACATGAAAATATAATTTTGATTTTAATGACCATTTCTATAGGTGTTATGCATGATATGTTGATTATGATTGCAATGGTGAAATATTTTTGATGATTTAATAATTATGAATGGACAAGAGAAAGTACTAATAGTGTAATTCATTTTGTGCAAGTGTATATTTTATATGGAAGTAGATTTTTTTTCTTTAGTTATAAAATAAATCGTCATTTGAAAGGATGAGTCTGGTTGGTTCGATTTGAAAAGGTCGACATTGGATTTAACAGAAATTAATCCGATAACGTTCATTTTTGTTTTTCCTTCTCATAAAAAAATTTGAATTTTGCATTTAGCCAGCAATTCTAATTTCATTCATATTTGTCTTTGCTAAGGAAATTCGAATGATTAAATGTCACACAAACGTTCCATTAATCTTACCATAACTGTATACATTTTTCAAAATATGTACGGAGTAATAGAAATTTTGAAATGTCACGTAGATGTTTCATTAATCGTACATAATTTTTCAAATTTATCACATATATATTTTAAAAAACGTATACAGTTATAGTAAGATTATTAATTGGCATCATATAATAAAACAACATAATTCAGATCTAAATAACAGGATGCATGTGAGCTGCCCCCTTACATTTTCTAATACGGACCCAAAATAATTGGTAAAAGTTAGGAACTGCTGGAAAAGTTATTGGTTTAATTTGGTAGTATTTGAAAATCTTTAAGTTAGATAAAACAAATTCTTATTGAGAATAGAAATTAATTGTAGTCTTGGAACTATTCTCACTTCATTTGTTCACAATTTCATTAATTATTTTCTTATTATTTCCTCGGTTTCATTTTATTTGTCGTCATTATTTTTATGAAATCATAATGAGGCAAAATGTTTATTAAATTATTAGGCCTATATATATTTTATAAAAACTATTTAATTAGACAATTTGTTATTTACGATTAGGGGAGATAAACGATACTCCTTACCTGGTGTGATGCATGGTATCCGATTGTTTTCTATATTTTTATGAATTTCTCACCTGAGACCAAATCAAGAAATACATACTCGATGATGAATAGGTTAATAAAGAGTATATTTTTATATTTGATGCTTATGCATTATGGCAATTTAAATACTACTATTATCGTTATGTTTATTTCCGTTATAATTAGTTATAATTTTTATACTACGGAGTATATAGTTTAGTTTACCTTTTAATTATTATCGTAATAGTTATTATGAGACATAAACCAAATTAAATCTTACTACAAGCATTATGTTGTCAATTTGTCATCCTAGTACAAATATAAAGTGAATAGTATCCATCAAAAATTCCTGTCTGTTCTTTTCCCATTCTAAAACCATCATTTTCGGATGGAAAATGACCTTAGAAATAGAAAGTTTCACACACAAGCTGTGCAAGGATAGATACATCTACCAAACATAAAAAGAAAAAAGAAAAAAGAAATAGATAGGCAAAATATATCGTGTTAAAGTTGATTAGGGTATACAACAACGTGATGAACCAGATAAATCTAAGAGTTTTTCTCTACCACTCATTGTAGATAGATAGATAAAAGTAGGCCAATAACACACGATTAAAAAATTGTACATTGCAGCGTTATATGTTACATAATGCGGGCACGCATGTAATGTCACAATTGGTTGAGGTGTAGGATAACGTGATACACCAGATAAACTTAAGAGCTTTTCTTTACCGTCCATTGTAGATAAAAGATAAAAGTAGGACAATAATGCCACGATAATAAAAAGGGTACATTACAACGTCAAATGTCACCTAATGCATGTATCATATCACACGTTTATTACACGCGCCAGACATAATGTTCTGAACGATAATAAATGCATGTATTATATCACGCGTCTATTACACAGGTCAGACACGAACTCTTGTACGATAATAAAGGCTTTATGAGCAAGTGAAAAGAGCATTAAAATTTTTGGGAATGGTTGAAAAAACGACAATAAACTTAAGAGTTTCTCTACCACCCATATTGTAAATAGAAAGGAAAAAGTAGGACGGTAATGCCACGATTAAAAAAAAAAGGGTACATTACAGCGTCAATTGTTACCTAATACATGAATCATATCACACGTTTATTACACGCGCCAGATACAAGGTTTTGTACGATAATAAATGCATGTATCGTATTGCGCGTTTATTACACGAGTCAGACACGAAGTTTGGTACGATAATAAATGCTTTTATGAGCAAGTGAAAAGAGCATTAAAATTTTGTAAAAGGGTTGAAAAAGGGTCAATAAAATATCAAGATATTTCCAAAAAGAGAACTGTTGGTGCCCTATTCTAAAGGGGAGGACCTTATTTTGGAGGGAAGCCAAGCATTATGCGAACATGAATCATACAACTACAGAAAAGCTTTAGCTGGAACCCTGATTATCCATTCTTTTCTTGGTCCTACTACTTTTATATATGTCTCTCAATCAAATTTCTAATTATTGTATTTTATTTCTCCATGGGAATTTCAATTTAAGTATCGACATCGACAAACGGGTCATTCAATTCGATTGCATTGTTATTTATTAAAGGAGGACAATGTATAACAGTAGAGAAGAGTTTTGTGATGAATGTGTTTACTGTATTGCAATTAGGTTAGAAATATACAAGCCTATTTATACTAGGATTACAAGATATGCTCAACCTATAATTAAGCTAACAAATCTATATGAGAGCAACTAATTACATAAAAATAGGAAAGAAAGATAATACAAAGAATCATAATATAAACAATAAAGATATGAAGCTTGAGAATAGGGCTAGGTAGTTTCCTTAACATTCCCCCGCAAGACGGACTGTCCGTTGAAAAGTCCGATCTTGGAAAGAAGAGCTTCAAAGCGTGGACGATGAAGTGGCTTGGTAAGTAAGTCCGCGAGCTGATCATCACCATTAATGTGCGTAATGCGGAGCGTGCCATGTTGAACCTGCGTACGAACAAAATGAAAGGCAAGAGCAACATGTTTCATACGCGAGTGAAATACAGGGTTAGCAGAATAGTGAGTAGCACTAAGGTTGTCACAGTAGACCGCAGGGGGTTCTTTGAAGATGATGCCGAGTTCGGATAAAAGGGACTTAATCCACATAAGTTCAGAGGTGACATTAGCAACAGCGCGAAACTCGGCTTCGGTAGATGAAAGAGCGGCGACCTTTTGTTTACTGAGAAGCCCAAGCTATCGGATTTTTGCCCAAATAGACAAGACAACCACTAGTCGAGAAGTAATTGTCAGTGTCGCCACCCCAGTCAGCATCACTAAAAGCATGGAGCTGAAGAGGGTTGTGACGGTGAAGCTGGATACCAAGATGCATTGTACCATGGAGATAACGAAGTAGTCGTTTGAGGGCAAGCCAATGTTGTTGCTGTGGGTGTTGCATAAATTGGGCGAGACGATTAACCGAGTAAGATATATCCGGCCTAGTGAGGGAAAGGTATTGTAAAGTACCAACAGTGGACCGATAGTCTTTGGGATCACAGGGAGGCGTATTCGTTTCAAGTGTAAGAAGAGGATGGGAGACCATAGGGGTGGTCGAAGGCTTGCAGTCAAGCATGTTGTGACGCTGGAGCAAATCATAAATGTACTTTGTTTGGGAGAGGAGGAGACCGTGACTGTTGGGTGTGACCACGACACCTAGAAAGTAGGAGAGATTGCCGAGGTCCTTAAGGGAGAATTTGACCGAGAGTTGGGCGATAAAGCGTGTGAGAAAATCGTGACAAGGACCAAGAACAAGTATGTCATCGACATAAACGAGCACATAGAGAACATGATTTTGGGTAGTGTAAATAAAAAGGGACGGGTCAGCAAGGGAGACCGTAAAACCGAAGGAAGTGAGGTAGTGCTTGAGCTCAGTGTACCAAGCCCGAGGGGCTTGTTTGAGACCGTAGAGAGCTTTGTTGAGGCGACAAACGTGAGTGGGATGTTTATCGTCAACAAAGCCCGGTGGTTGGGACATAAAAACCGTGTCATGTAGCGAGCCTTGAAGGAAGGCATTATTAATATCGAGTTGTCGGATGGACCATCCATAGCTGAGAGCAAGTGAGAGTAGGAGACGAATAGTAACGGGTTTGACAACCGGACTGAATGTGTCCGAGTAATCAACCCCAGGATGTTGGTGGAAACCTTTGGCAACCAAGCGAGCCTTGTATTTTTGGACCGTATTATCGGGATTGTATTTGACACGAAAAACCCACTTACACCCGACGATGTTGTGGGCGTCAGTGGCAGGAACAAGGGACCAAGTATTATTTGTTTGTAGAGCTTTATATTCCTCGAGCATAGCAGCACGCCATTGGGGAGAAATAAGGGCTTGTTTGACGGTTGTAGGTAGAGAATGAGGGGAGGTGGTAATGGCTAATTTGGCATACTTGGGGTTGGGTTTTCTAATGTTGTTGGAGAGGCGGGTGATGACTTCACGGGGAGGGATTATTCGGGTAGAGTTTTTGCGAGGAGGTGGAGGGGCAGGGGTAGGAGACGGGTCAGGGACAGAGGGAGAGGGGTTGGATGAGGGTGTCGTGGTAGGGGAGGAGGAAGAAGGGTCGAGGGTAGTGGATGGCTGAGTGGTGGCGGGGTCAGGTGTAGGGGTAGTACCGGGTTGTGAGGAGGGTGGGTGAGTGACGGGAAGGAAGGTGATGGGTGAGGTGCACCAATGGTCAATGGGTGGGGCAGGTTCAGGGACTGGTTGAGCAGCAAGGCGGAGGTATGGGAATTCGGTTTCGACAAAGGTGACATGGCGAGACGTATAAATGCGACGAGTTGTGGGATCGAGACATAAATACGCACTTTGGGAAAGGGAATAACCAATAAAGACACAGGCAATGGACTTGGGTTCGAGCTTATTGGAGTTGTAAGGCCTTAGCCATGGATAACACAAGCAACCAAAAGCGCGAAGTTTTTGATAATTAGGAGGAGAGTGGAAAAGACGAGAGTAAGGGGAGTCGTTGTTGAGAGTCGATGTGGGTAAGCGATTGATGAGGTAAACTGCTGTGGCAAAAGCTTTGGGCCAAAAACTAGATGGGAGATTGGCGTGAGTAAGCAGCGAGAGGCCGGTTTCGACGATGTGTCGGTGACGACGCTCTGCGTAGCCATTGTGTTGAGGGGTATGAGGTGGAGATATGAGATGTGTGATGCCGTTTTGGAGCAGAGACGGAGAGAGCTTAATGTATTCTCCTCCGTTGTCGGAGAATATGGTGATTATGGGTCGTTTGAAATATTTTTCAACTAGCAATTTAAATTGAGTGAAAGTAGAAAAAGTGTCAGATTTTTTCTTGAGGGGATATAGCCATGAGTATTTAGTGTAGTGATCAACAAACAAGACATAATATTTATAGCCTTCATAAGATAGAGTAGGGGAGGACCAAACATCAGAGAAAATAAGTTCGAGAGGTGCAGTAGACGATAAAGAGGAAGCATCAAAAGGAAGTTTGTGACATTTATTAATTTTGCACGCATGACAATAATGGAAATCGGAAATGTTGAAAGACAAATTAAAATTACTCCTAAGAAACGAGAAAACATTAGAGGAAGGATGTCCAAGGCGGTGATGCCACAACACGGCCGAGGAGGTGGAGGAGGCGGCAGCTAGGGCTTGAGGGCGAGACGGGCACCAGGAATACACACCACGATCAAGCTTGCCGTGGAGTAGGATCCGTCCCGTCGAGATATCCTTAAAGAAAAAGTGAGAGTGTGAGAAGACAATTATAGCATTATTATCTAGGCAAAATTGAGAAACAGATAAAATATTGCGGGAGATAGACGGGACATGTAAAACATTGCGAAATAATAAAGTGGAGGAGTGGCAGGGAATATTAAATGAACCTATGTTTGCAATTGGTAACGATGAGCCATCACCAATTACGACATCATCGGGTCCATCGTAAGGAGCATGAAGAGCAAGGTTGGACAGGTCGTTGGTGATGTGGTGGGTAGCACCACTATCAACGAGCCAGGAATCCGGGGTCGAAGGAGAAGCAGTAGCTGTGTGTGCTTGGGGTCGGGTAGAGGGTGGACGATTTGGACGAGCATAGGGTGTGATGGTGACAGTGGGATGTGCCTTTTTGAAGTTGCGACAGCTGAGGAAACTGTGACCTTTGTAGCCACAGTACTGACAAACTATGACTTCCTTGGCAGGGGCATCGACAGGAAGGGGTGTGGAGGAGGGAGAGGAAAAATTGGGGCGAGGAGTGTAGCGGGATTGATTGGGTCGATCTGGGCAGCGAAGGCAGTGGTGGGAAGTGGTGAGGCGGTTGTGTTTTCAGGGTGTTGGAGATCGTGATTGATGAGCTTTTCGTGTAGGGCTTTAAAAGAGATAGGTGTATCGCGAGCTTCAACAGTGTCTTTGATAGCGCGATATCGAGTTGAGTCAAGTCCGCGAAGGACTTTAGCAATAATGTCCTCCGGGTCCATAGGTTTCCCTAGGTTGGCGAGTTCTAGGGTACAGGTCTTAATTTGGTGCATGTAGTCGGTTACTGATTGGTCGGGTTTTTTAACGATTTTATCGAGGCGATTTTTGATTTGTAATATGTGACCCCGAGAGGGGTTAGCGAAGGTAGATGAAAGGGTAGTCCAAGCCTCACGAGAGGTCTTGGATTGAGTGACGAGAGGGGCAATGGTAGAGTCAAGGGTGCCAACAAGGGACGCGAGAAGGAGACGATCCTGGCGGGACCAGGTGGTGTGGGCTGGGTTGGTGGTAGGGCGATTGTCGACATTGATGGTCTTGGTGGGGCAAGGGCGTGTGCCATCGAGGAAGGGAAAAAGGTCAAGACCTTCGAGAAACGATTGAATCTGGAAGGCCCATTGAGTGTAGTTGGTAGTGGTGAGGGTTTTGCATTGGGATAGGTTAACAAAGATAATGGGAGAGTTGGGTTCGGCATTGTTAGGGACAACGAGGGCATGGTTGGCCATAGTCGAGGAACGAAAAAAAAGGATGAAGGATCAAGAGCTCGATGATACCATATAACAGTAGAGAAGAGTTTTGTGATGAATGTGTTTACTGTATTGCAATTAGGTTAGAAATATACAAGCCTATTTATACTAGGATTACAAGATATGCTCAACCTATAATTAAGCTAACAAATCTATATGAGAGCAACTAATTACATAAAAATAGGAAAGAAAGATAATACAAAGAATCATAATATAAACAATAAAGATATGAAGCTTGAGAATAGGGCTAGGTAGTTTCCTTAATACAATGTGGGTCAAGTGACTCGAGTCCAGCGGAGACCTCAGTTGTCTTAGGAGGAAATTCGAGTTTGACTGACTTTTTAAGTTCATATACATTTCAATGACTAAATTATCAATTAATCCTCTTAAAATATGAAAATTGGCGTTAGAGTATAAAACCGATCTTAGAACTCCAACCATCGGCTTAAACTTTTGGTTGAGATGGTTTCTTGACATGGTGTTAGAGCTAGTGTGACCTGTTGGTCACGCGTTCGAATCCCACCATCCTCAATTTTAAATTGGAATTAGCACCACGTATGAGTAGGCCTGCAGTTGCATCCACACTTCAAGCCCTAATGACATTCGTGTTAGGGGCGTGTTAAAGTATAAAACCGATCTTGGGACTCCAACCGAAGGAGAAACAGAGGAGAAACAGATTACTCACCGAACACAAGGGAGATTTCATCCTAAAACCAATTGACAATAGGAAAAGTACTCCCCTTATTTATAAAGTGGTTCAGTTTATTTCAAGTGTTTTATACTGGAGTTGTTTAACACATAATAAACTCCCCTTATTTATGGGTTTTAAGTACTCCCCTTATTTATAATTAGTCCATAATTCAAACCGTGGGTTCACTCCAAATCACATATCATGTCATTTTCGAGTTAGTGGTTCAGAGACATATCCTTTTGAATCATGATGGTCAAGATTTTCATTATATTTATAAATTACTCGATCCATAGTTTTTCCAGGTATTTTTCTACATCCGTTTTCATATAAGATGGATCAACTCAACTCAACTCATTTCAACTCATATTCGAATTGTTTGCTTTAGGTTTCACATTTTCATATAACGCTATGTCTACCTATTCAGATCGAATCAGTTTTGTCAAGTCTAATAACGTAGTCAAACAAGTAACAACAGCTTGGGGCCATTATGCAGTTCGATTAACATAGGATGATTAACAATTTGGTAAAAAGTTGTGGCCCTTGTTATATAGGTATAGGGTCCATAATAACTTCAAAGTAATGTACAGTATGTACGACCCTTTCGGTCATATGTAGCTCCGACATTGTCTCATTAATTGTGAAAGATAGTCACGGTGGACAGGTAGATGTATATTCATAATTAATCACTTTCGATTCACAAATACGTCACACAAATCCTTATTTAAAATGAATATATTCGTCTTCAAAAATAAACGAGTTAAATGGATGGATGAGATAAAAAGTAAAATTTTTAGGTATTGGCAAACTCGTGTCTCGTCTATTTATATGGAATAATATTTGACTTTTTTACACTTTAAACGAATATAGTCATTTTAAGGGAGACTAGCTGAATACGCCATGCCCATGCATTCCCCCACCAACAACGTACAAACAATCAAGATAACTACGTACTTAAAGTTGTCTCCTAGACTTCTATGGTGAAAAATTAGGAACAATCATGTTTGTTTTCTTCTTATTGTTTGTGTGCGTTATTCTCAATAAAGTGCTATTCATATTGGGTTATTTTATATTTATGTTTGAAAAATTTTCGTTTTGGTTTCGTTGAGTTTAAAGAGAATTCGCTTTATAAACTCAAAAAAGTTTATATCCTTTTGTTCAACCGGTGATATGGACACTCATATAAGATCCATTTTAAAACCAATTTGTAATAGGAGTTAGCCATTGAATTGGTTTATAAAATAGTGATTCCATCCGTCTTCATTTCGTTAATGTAGAGCACTCATATGCAGATATATCACATAATGAAAGCTCTAAACTAAAATGATCTCATTTTTGTGGCGTAAGGTATCAACCTTCTTTAATATTTATGAGTTATAACGTTTTAACATAACATAACGAAAAAATAATATCACGGTGAATTTTTACATAATTTTACAAAAAAAATAAAAAATTACACATATAGCGTATTTAATTTGATATCAACAAATAAAAGATAAAAATAGGTGTATTGCAAATTTGCAATGGGTCTAAAGACAAAATAATGTTGACAAGTTTAGTCCTCGGAGATAGTTCCAATTTGAATTTAAAAATGGCAGATCAGTCAAACTTCTAAACTTTACAAAAAAAAATTGTAAGACATATTCGTCTTAATATAAAACAAGTCAATAAAATACATGGAACAACATATACTCCATGCCCAGGGACTATAAAAACCTGTCTTGAAAAACTATTTATCTCGTTTTAATTTTAAGACGGATATATAACATCTTAAAAGAGACTAACCATCGGTAATTCCGAGATGGGGTAAAAAACAGTACAAGATGATCATTGTTACACTTTTCTGACATTGTCGAGGATATTAATGTTGAAATTGGGCCCTATACCTCCTGACAGTTTAGGCCCATATGTTCTGTTCAAGTGTGGCCGACAACACTAATCTAGGCCCATAAAACTTAATTGGGCTGAACACGGCCTGTTGTAAAGCACGTTCAAATTAATCCGTTGAATATTGAGCTAATCATGTAGAAGGCGGTTTTACGCTATTATAGTTGAAAAACGGAGCCACACACTACACTATTAGTTGATAAAATTGATTGTTAAAATTACAAACAAAATTGTGTAAAATCGTTTTACACAAGTATTTATGTTAGGCCGTGTTCTTTTCGGCGGAAACAAGCTAAATTGAATTTAATGGAGTTGAACTGCACTGAATGCAACTTAAGTAAGAGGCAATTTTGTGAAGAGATGAGCTAAACAGAATTGACTAAAACTGAATAGAGGTGAGCTGAACTAAAATGAGATGAAGTTAAGTTAGAAAGAAATGGTCTGACACTAATTGTTAGGTAAGACCATTTTAGGTATAAGACTAGCCCTATAACAAGAAACTCACGTAAATTAGTTGCTGCCTGAAAAAATATTTTTGGATAATCAAATGTTTTTTATTGATAAGTTATAAATTTAAATATGTCAGTATTCATCAAAATACATTAAAATATGTCAGTATTTTGATAATGGGTCATCAAAATACATTTAACTTCGGGTTATTTTCTTATTGGTCAGTACTATGCTATAGAACCGTCTTTTAGAAGAGTTACCGTTTATGTCAAAAATTGGGTGGGCCTAATTGTATGTTGGCCCAACATTGCTGACTTGATAATGACTAAGTTCGGCCCCATGTACCATACCCACGGCCACATGATTCATGAGTGTTATGTACTCATCTTTGTTGTGAACTATTATGTTCCTTCAAATTATTATGTAGGATCATTTAGAGTCGAGTCGAGTCGAGTCGAGTCGAGTCGGATGAGGTATATTTGAGAGGATATTGTTAACAAGCTTAGAGGGTGTTTGGTTTGCGCGTGGGTATGGGTTTGGAATCAGGAATCATACCTGGGTGGTATGGGTTTGGAACTTGATTCCACATACCATGTGTTTGTTTTAATTTTGGATGGAATGAGATCGAACTTCATGAAAGTTGAAAAAATCTAAAATATAACATTAAAAATATTTATTTTTGATACTAAAAAATCATGAAAATGAAGAGTTGATCAAATAAATGAAAAAAAAAATTCATTTAAAATGTTCCATTTAAGGTTTTTTCATGTTTTTGGTTTTTTTTGATATCCATGGGTTTCAATCTCATTACCCACCTTCCCCTTGGGTATATCAAAATAATATTTTTGAATGGGTTTGAGGTATGGGTATGAAACCTCTATTTTTGCCAAACAAACACTTGGTATGGGTTTGGCTCATTCCAAACTCATACCTCATACCTTTATGAGTTGAACCAAACACCCCCTTACTAGGTTTGGAATAATTATATTTTAAGGCTCTATCACATTGTGTTGATGACTACGACGGTTAATATTTAGTGTTAATATATGTTTTATTGGTTTCGGATAACAATTAGTCTCATTGTAGACGGGTATATCCGTCTAAAGGGGTATATCCGTCTAAAGATGTAGACGGGTCAAATATGTCACCACTTTTATAATAAGACAATCCACCATCACACTTTTTGTTTGTCTTATTATGAAAGTTGTGACATTTTTTACCCGTATAGAACTTTAAATGAATAATATCCATCTAAAGTGAGATTTTCTGTTGGAACTACTTTTTAAGGCTCATGTTATGTACGGTTGATATGATTATAATGCCGTAATGTAAGTTATTCGATTTGAGTATTTGTATGGTCTTTTTCATGCTAATTCAATGCGAGATGCAGCGAAAATTATAAGATTATGCAAGTTATTCGATTTGAGTCAAGTGATGTAAGTTTTAAAGTCTATTGTTATTCATTTTATTAGGTTTGAGAAGACTATTTTATAAAGCAGGTGTCATAATCGGGTTGATATGTGGTACAATAACTATTTTCATGAGTCATTTAGCTAATACAAGTTATTTGATTTGAGTTAAGTGATGTAAGTTGTTATTTAGGTGGTGTTTGGCCAAACTTTCTAAGTGCTTTTCTAATTGTAAAAGTAGAAGTTGGGCCAAACATTATAATTTTTTCACTAAAACTTTTGAAAAGTCAGAAGTTAATAAAAAACAACTAGAAACAGAAGCACCAAATTGATGCTTTTGCTTCTACTTCTCCCAAAAACTCTTAGGATTATGGAAACTAAAAAAAAAAAGCAGTAGTAGGCAAACACATCAATTTGTTAAGAAACTACTTTTACAAAAGTTATGCCAAACAACCGTAATTTTTTCAAAAAGTAGTTTATGAAAAAACTAATTCTAGAAAGTAAAAGTTATTTCACATAAACTAGGCCAAACAACACCTTAGTTTATTAGGTTTGAGAAAACTATTTTATAAAGTAGGTGTCATGTCGGGTTGATATGTGGTACAATAGCTATTTTCATGAGTCATTTAGCTAATACCACAAAGATGTTGAGAGAATCTTCGAGTAATAACACTAGCTAACTGGATTGGGTTAAACAAGGTTTTTAATGGTTGTTATTGTTAAGTTTATCAGGATTCGGATGGCTATAAGGTGGCCACATTAGGTCAAACCTAGTCGGACTAATTCTAACCCGACCTTGGCAGAATGACGAGTGGAGTGTGTCTGGTCAGCTAATGCCAGATCTTCACTTGGGCGTGGATGGGCTGGGGCCAAACTAGGACCATAATTTTTTTGGAGGATTTTTGGACAAAATAAATGGGTAGAGGAAATACAACCTCGACGGAGCATGGGCCGGGCTCGATTTTGGGCAAAGTCATGCATGTTTGACTCGTGGAGGATCAACCCGTAATGTTGGCTTGCTGAAGACCAAGACAATAAAGTGGGGCGGGCGGCGCGACCAACCTATCCCGTCAGGCTTTTACAATCAACGACCCATGTTGCCAAACTTCGAGATACGAGTTGGTTCGGGACTCTAGTTTCTTAACCGTAGCTCGTATGGAAACAAAAAATAAAATAGGATAACGGATGGGTTGAGGTCAAGCATAGCTCCGACCGATCTTCAACTTGCCCTATAGATGAGCCTTTTGAAGGGAATCACTCAACAAAGTCCGACCTTGCCAAAATTTGGGCCGCCTTAGCACTAACCCGCCCGTGGGTCGAGGAGCCCGCACTACTCACTAGTCACTAGTTCACTAAGCATGAACACTCAAGTTACACGACATTTGCATTAGTTTTTTTTTTTGTTTCAACATTCTAGAAATCTTGTGATGGCAATTCACTAAGAAAGACAATTGAAGAGGATGGATCATCCTCTTAGATGAGATGAAGAAAGTCTTTAAGAGGATGTCCTCCTTCAATGTGGGCTTTTACTTCAGATCCTCTTTGAAGAAACTTCGAGATGGCATCCTCTATAAATGAGATCTAGTTTTGTCTTGGCCCACCGTCTCGTATGGAAATAAGAGATAAAATTATACTTAAATGGTGAAAGAGATGGAGAGGTAGCATCCTCTTTGATGTGGACACAAAGAGAGAAAGGAAGGAGATAGTGGAAAGTGGGATAAATGAAAAGTATGATGTGTCAAAATATAGAATGAAAGAGAAAAAATAAGAGGAGGATAACCATACTACTCACTTGTCACTATCTTCACTAAGCATGAACACTCAAGTTACACGACATTTGCATTAGTTTTTTTTTTTTGGTTTCAACATTCTAGAAATCTTGTGATGGCAAATTGGTAAATACAAGACAAAGTTAAAAACAAACACCACTCACTTGCATTTTCGCTCAGTTTGTTGTCCACTTGGTCAACTGAAACACCAAGTTTTAAGGACTTGATGGACTCTCATTAATTTTCTTTGTTATACTTGCAATTTTTAATGATTAAAAAAACAGTGTACCAAAAAACTAAAAAAGCAGACCACTAATTATTATGCTTTATTATCACTTTTTTTCATTTTTATGAACTTATAAAAGCGAGATTAACATTGTGATTCAAAAAAATCAACGTTATCAGGAGTACAGCCTTTTCTATTTTCCTACCAATAGAAAAGCCCGGCATATAAACTAATTCGTGAACAATACGTTCGCGAGCAATACGAGTACACCTACGATTAGCATAGCGCCATAACACTATCTAAACTATTTAACCTAAAACATTGAAACAAAAAAGTTGCAAAAAAAATTATTTCACGACTTTCCAAACTTAAACCGCAAAAGTAATAGTAATAAAAATATTTATTGAGATTATTTTATTACTATTATATTAAGGTAAACTTTTTTTTATAGAATTGCTATAAAAAACATTTTTGGAAAGCAATATTACTTTTTTCCATATCTGTTACTCTCATTAATCTAAACGTTATCGGAAAGAGTAATCAAAATATTTATCATCCTAAATTTCGAGCAAAAGTTTCTAAAAAAATTATTATTATTAATTATTTTTATATTCGTAATATATTACCATTATATATAAGTCACCAAAAACCGAATAAAAATATTTGTCAGAATTATTTTATTAATATAATATTAAATTAATTAATTAATATTTATAATTAATTAATTTTGACATTAATTAAGCTGTCCTTGATCATCTTTGTTCTGTTTTTCCAACAAACAAAAGTCCATCAAAACAACAACAAACATTTGTTAACAGCAAAAACCCTAAACTGGGGTTTCTTATAATAACTCAGATTGTTGAAACCCTTTTTTCCCCAAATTTTATTAGCCGCCGGTATTGATCTTTAGCTGTTAATTTAAAAATAAAAAAACAAAACCCTTTTTTCTGTTTTTTGATCTTTGTTCTTTTTCACTCTTCATTTTCCTTTTTTCAGATAATTTTTTGATGTTTTTTTCCCTAATTAATTGGGAAAAAGAAGCATTAATCATGGAGGAAGCTGTTGTTTGATCATCATCAATAAATCCAAAACCCCAGATAAAAAGTTTCAATCTTTTTTATGTTCTGTTTAGTTTATGTTGATTAATTGAGTTTTGCAACCAAACCCTAATTGAAAATTTGATGTTTGATCAATTTTGATTACTATATGTGCATATTTTAGTGTTTGGGTTATTAGGGTTGATAAAAAGGAGGTTGTTTTAGTTGTAATTAGTTGATTAATCTTATATTAGTGTGGAAAGTTTTGATTTTTGGAGTGATATTAGGGTTGTTAGGGTTTAAAGGGTTAATTTGATAATATTTGGGGATTAGGGTTTTTAGGGTTTGTGGGTGAAAATGTTATCTGAATTAGGAAGGAGACCAATGATAGGTGGAGGTGGTGGTAATAATGATGGATCATTTGGGGATGAGTTGGAGAAGGAGATAGGGATGTTGCTTAGGGAACAAAGGCGGCAAGGGCAAGAACCTGGCGGTGTAGGCGATGATCGTGAGCGTGACCTGAGTATTTTTAGGAGTGGGTCTGCCCCTCCGACTGTCGAGGGGTCGTTAAATGCTGTAGGTGGGCTGTTTAGTGATGGTAGCAATGGTAGTGCTTTTTCGGAGTTTGCTCGTAGTAATAATAGCAATGAGACTGTGTCTGAGGATGAGCTTAGGTCAGACCCGGCATATTTATCGTATTATTACTCGAATGTTAACTTGAACCCTAGGTTACCGCCTCCTCTGTTGTCGAAGGAGGATTGGAGGCTGACCCAGAGGTTGCAAGGTGGGAACTCGGTGTTGGGTGGAATTGGTGATAGGAGGAAAGTTAATAGGGCTGAGAATGGGCCTGGTAGGTCTCCCTTTTTGATGCCTCCAGGGTTCGGCTCTAAGAAAGAGGAGCGAGAGGTTGAGCCAGAGAAGGTCCAGGGAACTGCCGACTGGGGTAAAGATGGGCTTCCTGGTCTTCCTGGTATTGGACTTGGCGCTAAACAGAAAAGTCTTGCTGAGATTTTTCAGGTATAATGGCCGGAAATTATGTGCTCAGTATCTTGTTTATTGTAAGCGCTCGTACTGTTTTTTTCCCCCTGCAATTATAAATTGTTATTCGTACGCATTTCCATTATCGCCAAGTCTCTAATTTTATTTGATGTTGATTGTTTCTAACCTTCTCGAATTAGCGTGCCTTAAATTCTTTGTGAAAGTTTGATGTTTCCAGTTCCACTAGAGACAAAGAGTCACTATTTTGTTAGTTATGGTACCTTGTAGATGGCGGTGGAATAACGGTCTTTTCTATACAGTTCTTTCATAATGGGTCAGTTGGAAACATATTTAACATAGGATTGAAGTTACATACATTCGACCACCTCTCTCTCTCTCTCTCCATCATATGAGGGAGCCCTAACTCTTACCCTACCATTTTTGGGAATCCTGACCTTGAGGCACTGTTTACTATTCTGGTTCTTAGTGGAAGTTGAATTATTGTCATACACTTTTGAGTGAATTTGGTTGCACCTGCTGGCTAATTTATCATCCTTTTGTTGTTTTCTCGGTCCACAGATTATAAACTGTTTTTCTCATCATTCTTGTTTGTAGTTTCGCATACTTTTCTGACACGTGCAATTTAATCTCCCCAGAATGACCTGGGCAGTTCTAATCCTCCCTCAAGACATCCTTCTCGGCCTGCCAGTCGCAATGCTTTTGATGAAAATGTGGATGCATTAGGCTCTGCTGAAGATGAGCTGTCTCATTTGAGGCGCGAGGCCGCTAAATTTAAGGTCTCTTCTACCACCCAGAATACTGCTTCACCAGCCTCATTTTCTTACGCTGCTGCTTTGGGTACTTCATTGTCAAGAAGCACTACTCCTGATCCTCAACATATAGCTAGGGTTCCCTCTCCTTGCCCTACTCCTATTGGTGAAGGAAGATCAGGAGCAGCAAAAAAGAATGTCACTAGTCCCAACTCATTCAATGGCATGGCATTGGGAATGGGTGACTCTAACGATCTGGTAGCTGCTTTAGGTGGTATGAATTTGACATCAAATGGTAGTATTAACAATGGAAATCTTATGCAATCACGGACCGAACAGGATGGCAAGCAACATGCATATTTGAAGAAGTCTGAATCTGGGCATTATAATATGCCATCTGCTCCTCACTCTCGTGGAAATTTAGGCGTTTCTGAATTGAGAAGTCCTCAGGTGGAGCGACCTAAGTCTGGGTTTAATACTGGGATCCCATATTCTAAAGGATTGTCTCCGCCTTCTCTGAATGGCGGCGGTGGTCTGTCACCTCACTATAATCATATGGACGGAACAGGCTCATCATTTGCAAACCATGGCTTGAGTGGGTTTTCGCTGAACTCAGGTATGCCTTCCATGATGGCAAACCAACTTGGCAACTATAATCTTCCCCCATTGCTTGAAAATGTTGCTGCAGCTTCTGCAATGGGAGTCCATGGACTAGATTCGAGAACAATGACTGGTGGTTTGGGTGGTTCTGCACAAAATTTCGCTGCGGAATCGGGCCGGGTTGGGAATCAGGGATCTCTTCAAGATGCTATGTATCTTCAATACTTGAGATCAGCTGAATATGCTGCACATATTGCTGCACTGAGTGATCAATCCCCAGATAATTATTATATGGAATTGCTTCAGAATGCATATTTAAGTTCCCCAATGTCCCCTCAAAAGTCCCATTTTGGTGGTCCTATGGGACACAAATCCAGTGTGTCTAGTCATGGATATTATGGAAATCATGCATCCTCATACGGGTATGGAATGGGATATCTTGGAAGTCCATTGTCAAGTCCTGTTATTCCACATTCGCCCGGTGGACCACGCAGTCCAATCAGGCATAAGGACTTCAATATGCACCATCCAGCTGCTATGAGAAACTTGGGAGGTGGTATGGGACCCTGGCACTTGGATAGCGGCTTCGGTTCTTCATTGTTGGAAGAGTTTAAGAGCAATAAGACAAGGTGCTTTGAGCTTTCAGAGATTGCAGGCCATGTTGTTGAGTTCAGGTATGCCACATTCAACTTCCTTTTTCCTCCCTTGAAAATGAGCTTAATTTTTATTAGTTTTTTTTATCATTGGTCTAATCATCTAAAAAATTGAACAGCGCTGATCAATATGGAAGTCGTTTCATCCAGCAAAAACTCGAAACTGCTACAGTTGATGAGAAAAACATGGTGTTTGAAGAAATTAATCCACAAGCTCTTACCTTGATGACTGATGTTTTTGGGAACTATGTGATTCAAAAGGTAATGATATTTTCAATCTTCTTTTTTCTTGCTATTATACCTCAGAGATTTCACTGTTAGCAATTGTGTGGATGTATTGCATACACTTCTGAAACAATAAATTGTGAGCGGTATATAGTCTTCACGATTTCAACATTATTGTTGTTACTTATTAGTTATTACTGTGCTTTAATTTCAATGCGTTTGTCCCCATTTTAGTTACTTATTAGTTATTACTGTGCTTTAATTTCAATGCGTTTGTCCCCATTTTAGTTTTTTGAGCATGGAATGGATGCTCAGAGAAGAGAACTTGCAAACAAGCTTGACAATCATGTTCTGAACCTTAGCCTGCAGATGTATGGTTGTCGTGTGATTCAAAAAGTAAGATCTCCTCTCTTTATTAGTTTAGTCAACATATATTCTGTTTTACGACACCTTCTCATACAAATGGTTCACTAAACTATCCATAATCCTCAACATAACATAATTGTCTTTACTAAACTATCCATATTCCTCAACATAACATAATTTTCTTTACATTTTTTTCTAACAGGCTATTGAAGTAGTAGATGTTGATCAGAAGATTAGAATGGTTCAAGAGCTTGATGGTCATATAATGCGGTGCGTACGTGATCAAAATGGAAATCATGTGATTCAGAAGTGTATTGAGTGTGTCCCTGAAGAGCATATCCAGTTCATAGTTCAATCATTCTTTGATCAAGTTGTTACCCTTTCTACTCATCCGTACGGATGTCGTGTTATTCAGGTTTGTCTGATTGTAGCTGACCAACCCGAACCTTTATTTATTTCTTGTTTAATTTAATTATAAGGTTTATAGGTTGGACTCACGCTAGAGAGATCATTTTACGTTTAGATTTGTGGTGAATTGGCTTTTTGACAGGAAAATTTGTTTGTTTATTTTTTGACGTTCTTTTACCTGATGGTTGTAGAGGGTTCTGGAGCACTGCAAAGATCCCCTGACTCAGAGTAAAGTTATGGACGAGATTTTGGGAGCAGTTAGCATGTTAGCACAGGATCAGTATGGCAACTATGTGGTTCAGGTTCTCCTTCTACCCAGCGTTCTTTTGACTTTAGGCTCAAGGCTTGTACAAATTTTGATGGTTATAACAGAGTTTTCAGCTTTTTTGAATTGACTAAAAAAAAAACATCCTTAACACACAGATCTTAACACAGCTCACACAGTTCAGTCTCAATGGTTTACGATATAAGGTTCAGTCTCAATGGTTTACGATATAAAGCAGTCGGTTCTCTAGCTTATATTTTAAGGTTTTATTGCTATTATCCGGTTTTGTTTTTGCATGTTCTTGTTTTTATGACATCTTTTCCAAATATATATTTGAGCAGCATGTGCTCGAGCATGGAAAGTCACATGAACGAACCGCTATAATCAAAGAGTTGGCCGGAAAGATAGTCATAATGAGTCAACAGAAGTTTGCTTCTAACGTTGTGGAGAAATGTCTGACCTTTGCCGATGCTGAACAACGAGAAATTTTAGTGAACGAGATGCTTGGCACAACTGATGAAAATGAGCCTCTTCAGGTTTGTCAACTGCCCTCTCTCTGTCTCTCACTTCTTATATGCAATTGTTTGTACTTTGGACGCCTTCTTCATAGATCAGTAGTCTACGTTTACAGTATATGGATGATTACGTCCAACGAATGGTAGTTAGACAGACTTGGGACATGCGTCGGATATGGGATGTTATCTTAAAGTTAAGATATGAGTATAATGCGCGTCTATTGATTTAAAATATGAAGTATTTATTGCTTTAAGTGTGTAATGTACTCGGGGGCGTACCCAGGAAATTTGTTTTGGTGTAGCAAAACTTTTACATTTTTTTCTTTTTATAAATTTTACGTTTTCGATAATCACGAGTGTAAAGAGAACACGTGATTCTACTTTGTATTAATGGAAACAGAAAACATTAAGATTTATTGAAAAATTCATGTTTTATCGTTCCGATAGATTATCACAATGAAACGTAAACTAATTAAACAAAGAATTTATATAGTAAGACGGTTCACTTTTGTAAAAGAGATTTTTTTTATGTTAATAAACTCAATGGGATCGTCTTACACCACCGTCTCACACAATTAGTGAAATAAACAAACAAGTTAATGTAAAAGTTAAGGACACAAATAACCAATCATTAAATGCTAATAAAACTAATTAGTGTAAACCGAGATTAATAATTAATTCTGTGAGGGTAAAACAAAGGGGTAATTATTTCTCATATGGAAAGTGGAATATTAGGAGTCAAATTCAAGAAAAGTAGTAATGAAATAAAGTGCAGGGACAGCTTTTTTTACTCTGCTCAAATTGTTGTAGGCAGAAAATGGTACAGGAGTACAGACAATTAATACGGAGTAAAAACGCATCACCATTCTATAAGGTGGATTCACCCCTGAATGTACTGATGTTTGTGGCAATGGTTTAAATTATGTACTGGTGTTTTGGTGGGATGGGAGGGTCTTTTTTGGTGTTGTGGTGTTTAGGGGTTTTGGGGATGGTGAGTTCGAAGGAGGAGTGAGCCTGATGGTGGGGAGATGGTGGCCGACGAGGGAGGTGCCGGCGTGTTGGCTGAGAAGCTGTAGGCACGGTAGAGGTGGTGGCGGTGGTTTATGGCAGTTATTGACTTTTGGTCTTCTTTTTTCCATTCCCTATGTTTCAGTGTGTTGTATAGTTGTATGCATTTCGAGTAGGATGTATGCATTTTTTTTCTTGTTTCAAATGCCCACGACTCCCAACCTCCTTTTATTTCCCTAAAACTCTATCGCAAAGTGTGTACAATTTGCTGCAGGTTCTGTTATATGTTTACCAAGTTGACAGTTCTTTAAGTAGGTATAATTTAATGTACCTCTGTTGCTAGAAATACTATATTCTTCTTAATGCATCCTTTACTATTTCCTTAATATCCTTTTTTTTTCCTGCTAATCCAGGCGATGATGAAAGACCAATTTGCTAATTACGTTGTACAGAAGGTTTTGGAAACATGCAGTGATCAACACAGGGAGCACATCCTATCACGGATTAAGGTTCATCTGAACGCCCTCAAGAAATACACTTACGGCAAGCATATTGTTGCACGTGTTGAGAAGCTTGTTGCTGCTGGAGGTATAGTTTGCTCCTGGCTATCTTATTTCTGTATTCTATGTATGTTTCTCAAACTTGCTTGAAACTATTCGGAATGAGTATGTATCCTGTCTTACTAAGCTATTTTACGAAACTCGTGATTTATCTAACACCAAAATCCAAATTTCATACTTCTTAACCCAGTGAACAAATGAATCAAACAAATCCGAACCCAAAATCAGACACAACTCACATTCAAATTCCCAAAACGGCTAATTCAAACAAAAACCTTTGTAGGCATGAGCAAAGAATGACCCGAGTTGAAGGACCTGTTTGTCGGGTTTAGGATTTTTTTCTATGTTTTCTTTTTGGTCAGATGCAATTTGTTATGTATCGACTACAGACTACGAGTATTCAAATGTGTAACTGTTATGCTGAAGGTGAAATTTGATTTTGTATCAAATCTTAATTGAAACTGGTACAATATGTGTGCAGAAAGGAGAATCGCGGTGCAGACTGCGCAACCTGCATAGACGGGATAGAATCAGAGTTGTATAGCTGACAGAAGCCTACCCGAGGGCTTCATCTCTTGAAGACCGCTTTTGTTTTTTTAGTTTCCCCTTTTCTCTTTTTTTGTAAGATCTAGAGCCATCACTCCATGATCCTGGGAGTCCCAGGAATCAGTAAAGGAGCTCTGAAATAAAAGATGTCGCGATGTACACAGAACTGTACATTTTGTAGGTTTTAAAGGCTATACATAGAAGAATGAGGCGAGCTCGAGCTGCAGAATGTGAAATATATGGTTTATAGCTCCTGCAGAGATAAAAGATGAGCTTAGAAGGTGTATAAATTTATTGAATGCTGAGGAGGGGTTTAGGCTCTCTTTTTTGTGCTTCGTCTAGCGATCGTGACTGTACAAATGTGGCTTTGTCTAGAGCTGTTGCTTATCTAGGTAGAAAGCTCCTAAATTTTCCTTGTATTTCCTTTTGCTTTTCTTTCTTATGAAATGAAGCACTTGTTTCTTCACTATCAGAGCACCATTGCAGCTTTTTCCTTTCCTTTACTTCACTATTTCGCACAATGTTGATCCTACCATGCTTATTCTTACTGATATAATATCAGATGTCTCGATATCATATTCTGAACAAATATTTTTAATTTCCACAGGTAACATTCTTACTACTGCAACATTTGAAACTTCAAAATTTGTCGAAACAAATTCATACCGAAAAAAAGTGAAAAATTAATCTTCAAAATCAAAATCATCATCAATCTTTTGGCCAAATCCTCTAGGACCTCCTCTAGCTCTAACACCAACTTTCTTCTTACCACTCTTCTTTTTCTTCTTAGCTTCCTCTTCTTTCTCAAATCTATCCTTCTCCCTTTTCTGCAGGAAATCTGTCACCCCAATGTACACAACCTACACAAAATCGACAACAATATTACCCGAGTGCCTCTAACCAAATTCCCACCCAATCCCGGGTCTATAGTTAACAACTGAATTACTCTGAAATGCAGATGTCAGCCAACTTAGCTGGTAAAGTCGTGAGGGGTGATACTCATGACGCGGGTTTAAATTCCGTCAAAACTAACAAAAATGAAAATGCAAGAAAGAGTTATACCCCAATAGTGAGGATGGAGAGTGCAACAAAGGCAATGAATAAAAGAGCAGAAATAATTGTAGAAACACCATCATCACCATTAGAAGTGGCAGACACTATTTCAGATGCAACATCTTCAGTAGTAGTAGTAGTAGTAGTATCAGTAACAGCTGAAACTCTAAAATGAGTGTGTTTTTGAAGAGGGTTTTGAAAAGGGTAAGATAAGTTTTGTTTGGATAAGGTTATAGGTGAAATGAGTGGTTGAAATGTATGATTTCTTGGGATTTTAATTTGATAATAACATGAAACTATGTGTTTTGGTTTGTTTATGTTAACAAGATTTGGTAATGGAATTGTTGATGTTGTTGTAGTTGTAGCCATTGTTTTGCCTGTCTCAAATTATGAGCATTTTGGGTGTTCAGAATTTGGGTTGTGGGAGGAGGATGGTGTTGCCCATCTTGTTCTAATTTTATTTTAAAACAGTCACATTTTCTCCGTCTTCATTTCAGACTTGAAGACGAAAAAGCCCGGCTAAAATGAGAATTTGTCATTCTGTAATTAGAATTTGTATAGGATTCAGATTCTCTTTCTATATACTACTTGAAAAGCTATATTCGGTAATTTTTTTTTCTTTTTTTTGGCAACAATATATATTGGGTAAATAGGATTAACAAAGTTACCAAAACACTAGTTCGTATAGGATCCTGATTCTCTCTATATAGAGAAATAGGAACATATATCGGATGTACTACCTCAGACCTCATTAGTTTTTGAGCTTATGTGTATTTTTCCTGAGCTTTTTAAAGTTTATAAGTTACATTTTAATTTTTTTTCCGTCAAACTCAAATTTAACTGAGCTTATATGTAATGTTTTTGAGTTATATTGTAACTTTTTGAGCTTAATGTCTAATTCAATGAACTCAGAAACTTTATAGTAAAACTCATAAACTTTAAAATAAAACTCAAAATTTTTATCGTAATGCTCAAAAACTAAGCAATTGGTGGTAATACATCGGATGTATAATCCACTTACTGCTCTATATATACAGAGTATATATACAGTTTTTTTTTTCTTTTTTTTTGGACAAAAATATTTTTTTTGGTCAATATAAACGCGCATTTAGTCGCATTACAGTTAAAAAGCCATATTCCGTAATTAGGATTAACAAGTTACCAAAACAATACTCGTAGTTTCTATAGAATCCAGATTCTCTCTCTATATATATATTCCGTAATTAGGAAAACTAGTTTGTATATGATCCAGATTCTCTCTATAATATAATACTCCCTCCCAGTACTATAATGTTCCCTCTTTCCCGAAACGGATTATTCAACTAATGTTTCCCTTTCTATTTTTAGAAACTTTTACTCTTATTTTATTCATTCCTCTCTCCTATCACCAAACCCCACACAACTCTTTTACTCCTATTTTATTACTTTCCTTTATGTTTTGACCCCACAATTCTTTATTTAACTACTAATAATTCATCACTCTCTTCTATCACCAACCCCACACAACTCTTTTACTCCTATTTTAATACTTTTCCTAAAGTATTGTGCCAAAACAAAATGGGAAGATTATAATAAATGGGAGGGAGTATGAGTTTTTCTAACGTGTGCCGTATTAACTAATGAGTAATGAGTAAGAGCAGAGAAAACCTAAAGCCCCAAAAACTGGAAACAAGAAAGATGGTGAAGAATAACAATGGCGTAGATAGGCTGAGCGGATTACCAGAGGAGTTAGTGGTGGTGACTGTTATAAGTGCTTACGCACCTCAAGTAGGTTTGGATGCTTCTTTTCGACGAGCCTTTTGGGAAGATCTGGAAGAGGTTGTAGAACGAGTCCCTATTGGAGAGAAATTGATTATTGGTGGTGACCTCAATGGGCATGTGGGTACTAGTCGAGTTGGCTTCGAGAACATTCATGGGGGTTTTGGGTTCGAGGAGAGAAATGAAGCGGGAAGTGACATATTAGATTTTGCTTTGGCATATGACTTGGGTGTAATGAACACTTGGTTCGAGAAAAGACATTCTCATTTGGTGACGTATATGAGTGGAGGAAATGCTAGTCAAATTGACTTCCTTTTGGAAAGGAATGTGTGGAGGAAAGAGTACACCGATTGCAAGGTCATACCCGGGGAAAGTGCCGCAACACAACATAGACTAGTGGTGCTTGATTTTCGGGGTAAGAGAGACTTGAGGAAGAGAAAGATAATCGGCGAGGCACGAATCAAGTGGTGGAAGCTACAAGGGGAAAACCAACAAGCGTTTTTGGATAAGGTTGGAAGTAGCGATATTTGGTCGGATTGCAAGGAGAAAGATATTGATGCAACGTGGGATAAATTGGAGCATGTTGTAAAGGATTTGGCGAGGGAAGTGTTAGGGGAATCTAAAGGGAATAGACCATCAAGTAAGGACACATCTTGGTGGAACGATGAGGTGAAACAAGCGATAAAGACAAAACGTGAATGCTATAAGGTTTTTGGGAAATGCATGAGTGATGAGAACTTTGAAAAATACAAGGAGGCTAGACAAGCTGCTAAAAAGGCAGTACGGGATGCGAGGGCAAAAGTTAACCAAGAAGTGTATGCCAGGTTGGACACGAGAGAAGGAGAGAAGGATATCTATAAACTGGATCGCATAAGAGACCGAAAGACGAGAGATATTGGGAGAGTTAGGTGTGTGAAAGATATGGACGACAAGGTTCTGGTCCTGGATAGCGAAATAAAGGCTATATGGAGTTCTTACTTTGATACTTTATTCATTGGACATCAGGAACAAGGTTTTGGGGATCTAGAAATAACACCAAGCATGGTTAATCGGGAATTTGTGCGTAGAATACAAAAGAGTGAAGTTCGAAAGGCGTTAAGGAAGATGGGGTCAAAGAAAGCAGAGGGTCCGGATGGTATATCCATAGAAGTTTGGAGGTGCTTCGGGGAGAAAGGGATCGAATGGGTAACCATGCTCTTCAACAAAATTTGGAGGAGCAACAAGATGCCATCAGCTTGGAGTAGAAGCACTCTTGTTCCTTTGTACAAGAACAAAGGTGATGTTCAAGAGTGTTCCAACTATGGGGGAATCAAACTTCTGAGTCATACGATGAAGTTATGGGAGCGGATAATCGAGCAAAGGCTTAGGAGATGTGTAGACATCTCGGATAACCATTTTGGATTTATGCCCGGGAGATCGACTATGGATGCGATTTTTATCATGAGACAGTTGATGGAACAACATCGGGACACGAAGAAGGACTTGCATATGGTTTTTACTTTTTATTGACTTGGAAAAGGCATATGATAGGGTACCAAGAGAAGTAGTTTGGTGGGCTTTGGCGAGAAAGGGTGTGTCTCGAAAATATATTGACCTCATAAAGGACATGTATGAGGGGGCTAGTGCAAGTGTTCGCACTAATGTTGGGAGAACGGAAGAATTTCCCATTACCATAGGGGTGCAACAAGGTTCCGCACTTAGTCCCTTTCTCTTTGCCATAGTTATGGATGAGTTGATGAGGGATATTCAGGACGACAACCCTTGGTGTATGATGTTTGCTGATGATATTGTGTTGATTGATGAGACGAAAGAGGGGGTGGAAAGAAAGTTGAAATTGTGGAGGCAGACCTTAGAGACTCGTGGGTTTAGGTTGAGTAGGAGTAAGACTGATTATTTGAGGTGTCCGTTCACTAAAGTGGCGGGGTTGAGATCGACAGAGGCGGGGAGTATTATTTTTTATGGGAATGTTGTTGAGGGGTCAGATTTCTTCAGATATCTAGGATCTATTATTCAAAAATATGGGGAGTTAGACGGAGATGTGGCTCACAGAATTAAAGCGGGATGGTTGAAATGGAAGGGTGCATCGGGATTTTTATGCGATAAAGATATGCCCCAAAGATTAAAGTGAAAATTTTATCGCACGACAATTAGGCCTGCCTTACTTTACGGTTCCGAGTGTTGGGCCGTGAAACATTGTCACATTCAAAAGACGAGTGTGGCGGAGATGCGTATGTTGAGATGGATGTGCGGACATACAAGGAAAGACCGATTAAGGAATGAGGTGATTAGAGAAAAGGTAAAAGTGGCGCCAATAGAGGACAAGATGATGGAAAACCGACTAAGATGGTTTGGCCATGTGAGAAGGAGACCTATGGACGCGCCTGTTAGGAGGTCGTACCGGACCTAGTTTCTTTTTCTCCTGGTTTTCAATCACGCGTCCGAGGTCGTTTCAGGAGTTAACCTATTCGATTCAGCCTCAAATAATGAGCATTAAACGAGCATTAATCCATTTTTCACGATTATCCGAGGTTCGACGAATGCTGGTTTATGGCATACCGGCACACCCAAATATCTTCCGTCGCTACTCAAATTTTGCGTGGTCGCTTTATCTGTCCCGAGGAACTTTCAATGTGATTTCCGGAGAATTTTGTTCCGGGACCCTGGAATCCCTAAAAACCGTGTATTACACTTCAATTTGAGCCGTTCAGGAGGTCGTACCGGACCCAGTTTCTTTTTCTACCGGTTTTTGAATCACGCGTACGAGGTCATTTCAGGAGTTAACCTATTCGATTCAGCCTTAAATAACGAGCATTAAACGAGCATTAATTCATTTTTCACGATTATCCGAGGTTCGACGAATGCTGGTTTATGGCATACCGGCACCCTCAAATCTCTTTCGTTGCTACTCAAATTTTGCGTGGCCGCTTTATCTGACCCGAGGAACTTTCTATGTAATTTCCGGAGAATTTTGTTCCGGGACCCTGGAATCCCGAAAAACCGTGTATTATACACTTCAATTTGAGCTGTTCGAGAGGTCGTACCGGACCTAGTTTCTTTTTCTCCTGGTTTTTCAATCACGCGCCCAAGGTCGTTTCAGGAGTTAACCTATTCGATTCAGCCTCAAATAACGAGCGTTAAACGACCATTAATCCATTTTTTCACGATTATCCGAGGTTCGACAAATGCTGGTCTATGGCATACCGGCACCCGCAAATGTCTTCTGTTGCTACTCAAGTTTTGCGTGGCCGCTTTATCTGACCTGAGGAACTTTCTATGTGATTCCGGAGAATTTTGTTCCGGGACCCTGGAATTCCGAAAAACCGTGATTTTATACACTTCAATTTGAACCGTTCGGGAGGTCGTACTGGACCCAGTTTCTTATTCTCCCGGTTTTTCAATCACGCTTCCGAAGTCATTTCAGGAGTTAATCTATTCGATTCAGCCTCAAATAACGAGCATTAATCCATTTTTCACGATTATACGAGGTTCGACGAATGCTAGTTTATGGCATACCGGCACCCCCAAATGTCTTCCGTTGCTACTCAAATTTTACGTGGCCGCTTGATCTGACCTGAAAAACTTTATATGTGATTTCCGGAAAATTTTTTTCCGGGACCCTGGAACCCTGAAAAACCGTGTATTTACACTTCAATTTGAGCCGTTCGGGAGGTCGTACCGGGCCCAGTTTCTTTTTCTCCCGGTTTTTCAATCACGCATCCGAGGTCATTTCAGGAGTTAACCTATTCGATTCAGCCTCAAATAACGAGTATTAAATGAGCATTAATCCATTTTTCACGATTATCCGAGGTTCGACGAATGCTGGTTTATGGTATACCGGCACACCCAAATGTCTTCCGTTGCTACTCAAATTTTGCGTGTCCGCTTTATCTGACCCGAGGAACGTTCTATGTGATTTCCGGATAATTTTGTTCCGGGACTCCGGAATCCCGAAAAACCGTGTATTATACACTTCAATTTGAGCTGTTCGGGAGGTCGTACCGGACCTAGTTTCTTTTTCTCCCGGTTTTTCAATCACGTGCTGAGGTCGTTTCATAAGTTAGCCTATTCGATTCAGCCTTAAATAATGAGCATTAAACGACCATTAATCCATTTTTCACGATTATCCGAGGTTCGACGAATGCTGGTTTATGGCATACCGGCACACCCAAATGTCTTCTGTTGCTGCTCAAATTTTGCGTGGCTGCATTATCTGACCCGAGGAACTTTCTATGTAATTTCCGGAGAATTTTGTTCCGGGACCCTGGAATCCTGAAAAACCGTGTATTTATACACTTCAATTTGAGCCGTTCGGGAGGTCGTACTGGACCCAGTTTCTTTTTCTCCCGGTTTTTCAATCACACGTCCGAGGTCATTTCAGGAGATAACCTATTCGATTCAGCCTCAAATAACGAGCATTAATCCATTTTTCACGATTATCCGAGGTTCGACGAATGCTGGTTTATCGCATAGCGGCACCCCCAAATGTCTTCCGTTGCTACTCAAATTTTGCGTGTCCGCTTTATAAGACCTGAGGAACTTTCTATATGATTTCCGGGAAATTTTGTTCCGGGACCTTGGAATCCCGAAAAACCGTGTATTATACACTTCAATTTGAGCCGTTCGGGAGGTCGTACCGGACCCAGTTTCTTTTTCTCCCGGTTTTTCAATCACGCGTCCATGGTAATTTCAGGAGTTAACCTATTCGATTCAGCCTTAGATAACGAGTATTAAAGGAGCATTAATCCATTTTTCACGATTATCCGAGGTTCGACGAATGCTGGTCTATGGCATACCGGCACCCGCCAATGTCTTCCGTTGCTACTCAAGTTTTGCGTGGCCGCTTTATCTGACCTGAGGAACTTTCTATGTGATTCCAGAGAATTTTGTTCCGGGACCCTGGAATTCCGAAAAACCGTGATTTTATACACTTCAATTTGAACCGTTCGGGAGGTCGTACTGGACCCAGTTTCTTATTCTCCCGGTTTTTCAATCACGCTTCCGAAGTCATTTCAGGAGTTAATCTATTCGATTCAGCCTCAAATAACGAGCATTAATCCATTTTTCACGATTATACGAGGTTCGACGAATGCTGGTTTATGGCATACCGGCACCCACAAATGTCTTCCGTTGCTACTCAAATTTTACGTGGCCGCTTGATCTGACCTGAAAAACTTTATATGTGATTTCCGGAGAATTTTGTTCCGGGACCCTGGAACCCTGAAAAACCGTGTATTTACACTTCAATCTGAGCCGTTCGGGAGGTCGTACCGGGCCCAGTTTATTTTTCTCCCGGTTTTTCAATCACGCATCCGAGGTCATTTCAGGAGTTAACCTATTCGATTCAGCCTCAAACAACGAGTATTAAACGAGCATTAATCCATTTTTCACGATTATCCGAGGTTCGACGAATGCTGGTTTATGGCATACCGGCACACCCAAATGTCTTCCGTTGCAACTCAAATTTTGCGTGTCCGCTTTATCTGACCCGAGGAACTTTCTATGTGATTTCCGGATAATTTTGTTCCGGGACCCTGGAATCCCGAAAAACCGTGTATTATACACTTCAATTTGAGGTGTTCGGGAGGTCGTCACGGACCTAGTTTCTTTTTCTCCCGGTTTTTCAATCACGTCTTTGAGGTCGTTTCAGAAGTTAGCCTATTCGATTCAGCCTCAAATAATGAGCATTAAACGAGCATTAATCCATTTTTCACGATTATCCGAGGTTCGACGAATGTTGGTTTATGGCTTACCGGCACACCCAAATGTCTTCCGTTGCTGCTCAAATTTTGCGTGGCTGCTTTATCTGACCCGAGGAACTTTCTATGTGATTTCCGGAGAATTTTGTTCCGGGACCCTGGAATCCCGAAAAACCGTGTATTTATACACTTCAATTTGAGCCGTTCGGGAGGTCGTACTGGACCCAGTTTCTTTTTCTCCCGGTTTTTCAATCGCACGTCGGAGGTCATTTCAGGACTTAACCTATTTGATTCAGCCTCAAATAACGAGCATTAATCCATTTTTCACGATTATCCGAGGTTCGACGAATGCTGGTTTATCGCATAGCGGCACCCCCAAATCTCTTCCGTTGCTACTCAAATTTTGCGTGACCGCTTTATTAGACCCGAGGAACTTTCTATGTGATTTCCGTAGAATTTTGTTCCGGGACCCTGGAATCCCGAAGAACCGTGTATTATACACTTCAATTTGAGCTGTCCGGGGGGTCGTACCGGACCCAAATTCGGTTTCTCCCGGTTTTTCAATCACGCGCCCGAGGTCATTTCAGGAGTTAACCTATTCGATTCAGCCTCAAATAACGAGCATTAAACGAGCATTAATCCATTATTCATGATTATCCGAGGTTCGACGAATGCTGGTTTATGGCATACCGCACCCCTCAAATCTCTTCCGTTGCTACTCAAATTTTGCGTGGCCGCTTTATCTGACCCTTGGAACTTTCTATGTAATTTCCGGAGAATTTTATTCCGGGACCCCGAATCCCGAAAAACCGTGTATTATACACTTCAATTTGAGTTGTTTGGGAGGTCGTCGGACCTAGTTTCTTTTTCTCCCGTTTTCAATCACGCGCCCGAGGTCGCCAGGAGTTAACCTATTCGATTCAGCCTCAAATAACGAGCATTAAACGAGCATTAATCCCTTTTTCACGATTATCCGAGGTTCGACGAATCTTGGTTTATGGCATACCGGCACCCGCAAATGTCTTTCGTTGCTACTCAAGTTTTGCGTGGCCGCTTGATCTGACCCGAAGAACTTTATATGTGATTTCCGGAGAATTTTGTTCCGGGACTGTGGAACCCCGAAAAACCGTGTATTATACACTTCAATTTGAGCCGTTCGGGAGGTCGTATCGGACCCAGTTTCTTTTTCTCCCGGTTTTTCAATCACGCGTCCGAGGTCATTTCAGGAGTTAACCTATTTCGATTCAGCCTCAAATAACGAGCATTAAACGAGCATTTATCCATTTTTCACGATTATCCGAGTTTCGACGAATGCTGGTTTATGGCATACCGACACACCCAAATGTCTTCCGTTGCTACTCAAATTATGCGTGACTGCTTTATCTGACCCGAGGAACGTTTTATGTGATTTCAGGAGAATTTGGTTCCGGGACCCTGGAATCCCCAAAAACCGTGTATTATACACTTCAATTTGAGCTGTTCGGGAGGTCGTATCAGACCTAGTTTCTTTTTCTCCCGATTTTTCAATCACTCGTCCGAGAACGTTTCAGGAGTTAACCTATTCGATTCAGCCTCAAATAATGAGCATTAAACGAGCATTAATCCATTTTTCACGATTATCCGAGGTTCGACGAATGCTGGTTTATGGCATACCGGTACACCTAAATGTCTTCCGTTGCTACTCAAATTTTGCGTGGCCGCTTTATCGGACCCGAGGAACTTTCTATGTGATTTCTAGAGAATTTTGTTCCGGGACCCTGGCATCCCGAAAAACCGTTTATTATACACTTCAATTTGAGATGTTCGGGAGGTCGTACCGGACCTAGTTTTTTTTTCTTTCGGTTTTTCAATCACACGTACGAAGTCATTTCAGGAGTTAACCTTTTTGATTCAGCCTTAAATAACGAGCATTAAACGAGCATTAATCCATTTTTCACGATTATCCGAGGTTCGACGAATGCTGGTTTATGGCATACCGGTACACTCAAATCTCTTCCGTTGCTACTCAAATTTTGCGTGGCCGCTTTATCTGACCGAGGAACTTTCTATGTAATTTCCGGAGAATTTTGTTCCGGGACCCTGGCGTGTATTATACACTTCAATTTGAGTTGTTTGGGAGGTCGTACCGGACCTAGTTTCTTTTTCTCCCTGTTTTTCAATCACGCGCCCGAGGTCGCTTCAGAAGTTAACCTATTCGATTCAGCCACAAATAACGAGCATTAATCCATTTTTTCACGATTATCCGAGGTTCGACGAATTCTGGTTTATGGCATTCCGGCACCCGCAAATGTCTTTCGTTGCTACTCAAGTTTTGCGTGGCCGCATTATCTTACCCGATGAACTTTCTATGTGATTTTCGGAGAATTTTATTCCGGGACCCTGTAATCCCTAAAAACCGTGTATTATACACTTCAACTTGAGCCGTTCGGGAGGTCGTACCGGACCCAGTTTCTGTTTCTCCCGGTTTTTCAATCACGCGTTCGAGGTCATTTCAGGAGTTAACCTATTCGATTCAGCCTCAAATAACGAGCATTAATCCATTTTTCACGATTATACGAGGTTCGGCGAATGCCGGTTTATGGCATACCGGCACCCCCAAATGTCTTCCGTTGCTACTCAAATTTTGCGTGGCCTCTTGATCTGACCTGAAGAACTTTATATGTGATTTCCGGAGAATTTTGTTCCGGGACTCTGGAACCCCGAAAAACTGTGTATTATACACTTCAATTTGAGCCGTTCGGGAGGTCGTATCGGACCCAGTTTCTTTTTCTCCCGGTTTTTCAATCACGCGTCCGACGTCATTTCAGGAGTTAACCTATTCGATTCAACCTCAAATAACGAGCATTAAACGAGCATTTATCCATTTTTCACGATTATCCGAGTTTCGACGAATGCTGGTTTATGGCATACCGGCACACCCAAATGTCTTCCGTTGCTACTCAAATTTTGGGTGACCGCTTTATCTGACCCGAGGAACTTTCTATGTGATTTCAGGAGAATTTTAACCGGGACCCTGGAATCCCGAAAAACCGTGTATTATACACTTCAATTTGAGCTGTTCGGGAGGTCGTATCAGACCTAGTTTCTTTTTCTCCCGATTTTTCAATCACTCGTCCGAGAACGTTTCAGGAGTTAACCTATTCGATTCAGCCTCAAATAATGAGCATTAAACGAGCATTAATCCATTTTTCACGATTATCCGAGGTTCGACGAATGCTGGTTTATGGCATACCGGCACACCTAAATGTCTTCCGTTGCTACTAAAATTTTGCGTGGCCGCTTTATCTGACCCGAGGAACACTCTATGTGATTTCCGGAGAATTTTGTTCCGGGACCCTGTAATACCTAAAAACCGTGTATTATACATTTCAACTTGAGCCGTTCGAGAGGTCGTACCGAACCCAGTTTCTGTTTCTCCCGGTTTTTCAATCACGCGTCCGAGGTCATTTCAGGAGTTAACCAATTCGATTCAGCCTCAAATAACGAGCATAAATACATTTTTCACGATTATCCTAGGTTCAACGAATGCTGGTTTATGGCATACCGGCACCCCCAAATGTCTTCCGTTGCTACTCAAAATTTGCGTGGCCGCTTGATCTGACCTGAAGAACTTTATATGTGATTTCCAGAGAATTTTGTTCCGGGACCCAGGAACCAAGAAAAACCGTGTATTATACACTTCAATTTGAGCCGTTCGGGAGGTCGTACCAGACCCAATTTCTTTTTCTCCCGATTTTTCAATTACGCGTCCGAGGTCATTTCAGGAGTTAACCTATTCAATTTAGCCTCAAATAACGAGCATTAAACGAGCATTTATCCATTTTTCATGATTATCCGAGGTTCGACGAATGCTGGTTTATAGCATACCGGCACACCCAAATGTCTTCCGTTGCTACTCAAATTTTGCGTGACCGCTTTATCTGACCCGAGGAACTTTCTATGTGATTTCCGGAGAATTTTGTTCCGGGACCCTGGAATCCCAAAAACCGTGTATTATACACTTCAATTTGAGCCGTTCTAGAGGTCGTACCGGACCCAGTTTCTTTTTCTCCCGGTTTTTCAATCACGCGTCCGAGGTCATTTCAGGAGTTAACCTATTCGATTCAGCCTCAAATAACGAGCATTAAACGAGCATTTATCCATTTTTCACGATTATCCGAGGTTCGACGAATGCTGGTTTATGGCATACCGGCACACCCAAATGTCTTCCGTTGCAACTCAAATTTTGTAAGGCCGCTTCATCTGACCCAAGGAACTTACTATGTGATTTTCGGAGAATTTTGTTCCGGGTGCCTGTAATCCCGAAAAACCGTGTATTAAATAACGAGAATTAAACGAGCACTAATCCATTTTTCTCGATTATCCGAGGTTCGACGAATGCTAGTTTATGGCATACCGGCATTCCCAAATGTCTTCCGTTGCTACTCAAATTTTGCGTGGCCGATTTATCTGACCTGAAAAACTTTTTATGTGATTTCCGAAGAATTTTGTTCCGGGACCCTCGAACCCCGAAAAACCGTGTATTTATACACTTCAATTTGAACCATTCAGGAGGTCGTACCGGACCCAGTTTCTTTTTCTCCCGGTTTTTTCATCCCGCGTCCGAGGTCATTTCAGGAGTTAACCTATTCGATTCAGCCTCAAATAACGAGAATTAAACGACCATTAATCCATTTTTCACGATTATCCGAGGTTCGACGAATGCTGGTTTATGGCATACCGGCACACCCAAATGTCTTCCGTTGCCACTCAAATTTTGCGTGACCGCTTTATCGGACCCGAAGAACTTTCTATGTGATTTCTGGAGAATTTTGTTCCGGGACCCTGGAATCCCGAAAAACCGTTTATTATACACTTCAATTTGAGCTGTTCGGGAGGTCGTACCGGACCCAGTTTCTTTATCTCCCGGTTTTTCAATCACTCGTCCGAGGTCATTTTAGGAGTTAACCTATTCGATTCAGCCTCAAATAACGAGCATTAAACGAGCATTAATCCATTTTTCACGATTATCCGAGGTTCGACGAATGCTGGTTTATGGCATACCGGCACCCTCAAAACTCTTCCTTTGCTACTCAAATTTTGCATGGACGCTTTATTTGTCCTGAGAAACTTTCTATGTGATTTCCGGAGAATTTTTTTCCGGGACCCTGGAATCCCGAAAAACCGTGTATTTATACACTTCAATTTCACCGCACTTTGACCAAGTTTATTTTTCTCCCGGTTTTTCAATCACGTGTCCACTGTCATTTCAGGAGTTAACCTATTCGATTCAGGCTAAAAAAACGAGCATTAAACGAGCATTAATCCATTTTTCACGATTATCCGAGGTTCGACGAATACTGGTTTATGGCATACCGACACCCTCAAATGTCTTCCGTTGCTACTCAAATTTTGTGTGGCCGCTTTTTCTGACCCAAGGAACTTTCTATGTGATTTCCGGAGAATTTTTTTTCGGGACCCTGTAATCCCTAAAAACCGTGTATTTATACACTTCAATTTGAGCCGTTCGGGAGGTCGTACAGGACCCAGTTTCTTTTTCTCCCGGTTTTTCAATCACGCGTCCGAGGTCATTTCAGGAGTAAACCTATTCGATTCAGCCTCAAATAACGAGCATTAAACGAGCATTAATCCCTTTTTTCACGATTATCCGAGGTTCGACGAATGCTGGTTTATGGCATACCGGCACCCGCAAATGTCTTTCGTTGCTACTCAAGTTTTGCGTGGCCGCTTGATCTGACCCGAAGAAGTTTATATGTGATTTCCGGAGAATTTTGTTCCGGGACCCTGGAATCCTGAAAAACCGTGTATTTATACACTTCAATTTGAGCCGTTCGGGAGGTCGTACTGGACCCAGTTTCTTTTTCTCCCGGTTTTTCAATCACACGTCCGAGGTCATCTCAGGAGATAACCTATTCGATTCAGCCTCAAATAACGAGCATTAATCCATTTTTCACGATTATCCGAGGTTCGACGAATGCTGGTTTATCGCATAGCGGCACCCCCAAATGTCTTCCGTTGCTACTCAAATTTTGCGTGTCCGCTTTATAAGACCTGAGGAACTTTCTATATGATTTCCGGGAAATTTTGTTCCGGGACCTTGGAATCCCGAAAAACCGTGTATTATACACTTCAATTTGAGCCGTTCGGGAGGTCGTACCGGACCCAGTTTCTTTTTCTCCCGGTTTTTCAATCACGCGTCCATGGTAATTTCAGGAGTTAACCTATTCGATTCAGCCTTAGATAACGAGTATTAAAGGAGCATTAATCCATTTTTCACGATTATCCGAGGTTCGACGAATGCTGGTCTATGGCATACCGGCACCCGCCAATGTCTTCCGTTGCTACTCAAGTTTTGCGTGGCCGCTTTATCGACTCCGAGGAACTTTCTATGTGATTCCGAGAATTTTGTTCCGGGACCCGGAATTCAAAAACCGTGATTTTATACACTTCAATTTGAACCGTTCGGGAGGTCGTCCTGGACCCAGTTTCTTATTCTCCCGGTTTTTCAATCACGCTTCCGAAGTCATTTCAGGAGTTAATCTATTCGATTCAGCCTCAAATAACGAGCATTAATCCATTTTTCACGATTATACGAGGTTCGACGAATCTTTGGTTTATGGCATACCGGCACCCCCAAATGTCTTCCGTTGCTACTCAAATTTTACGTGGCCGCTTGATCTGACCTGAAAAACTTTATATGTGATTTCCGGAGAATTTTGTTCCGGGACCCTGGAACCCTGAAAAACCGTGTATTTACACTTCAATCTGAGCCGTTCGGGAGGTCGTACCGGGCCCAGTTTATTTTTCTCCCGGTTTTTCAATCACGCATCCGAGGTCATTTCAGGAGTTAACCTATTCGATTCAGCCTCAAATAACGAGTATTAAACGAGCATTAATCCATTTTTCACGATTATCCGAGGTTCGACGAATGCTGGTTTATGGCATACCGGCACACCCAAATGTCTTCCGTTGCTACTCAAATTTTGCGTGTCCGCTTTATCTGACCCGAGGAACTTTCTATGTGATTTCCGGATAATTTTGTTCCGGGACCCTGGAATCCCGAAAAACCGTGTATTATACACTTCAATTTGAGGTGTTCGGGAGGTCGTACCGGACCTAGTTTCTTTTTCTCCCGGTTTTTCAATCACGTGCTGAGGTCGTTTCAGAAGTTAGCCTATTCGATTCAGCCTCAAATAAAGAGCATTAAACGAGCATTAATCCATTTTTCACGATTATCCGAGGTTCGACGAATGTTGGTTTATGGCTTACCGGCACACCCAAATGTCTTCCGTTGCTGCTCAAATTTTGTGTGGCTGCTTTATCTGACCCGAGGAACTTTCTATGTGATTTCCGGAGAATTTTGTTCCGGGACCCTGGAATCCCGAAAAACCGTGTATTTATACACTTCAATTTGAGCCGTTCGGGAGGTCGTACTGGACCCAGTTTCTTTTTCTCCCGGTTTTTCAATCGCACGTCGGAGGTCATTTCAGGACTTAACCTATTTGATTCAGCCTCAAATAACGAGCATTAATCCATTTTTCACGATTATCCGAGGTTCGACGAATGCTGGTTTATCGCATAGCGACACCCCCAAATCTTTTCCGTTGCTACTCAAATTTTGCGTGACCGCTTTATTAGACCCGAGGAACTTTCTATGTGATTTCCGTAGAATTTTGTTCCGGGACCCTGGAATCCCGAAAAACCGTGTATTATACACTTCAATTTGAGCTGTCCGGGGGGTCGTACCGGACCCAAATTCGGTTTCTCCCGGTTTTTCAATCACGCGCCCGAGGTCATTTCAGGAGTTAACCTATTCGATTCAGCCTCAAATAACGAGCATTAAACGAGCATTAATCCATTATTCATGATTATCCGAGGTTCGACGAATGCTGGTTTATGGCATACCGGCACCCTCAAATCTCTTCCGTTGCTACTCAAATTTTGCGTGGCCGCTTTATCTGACCCTTGGAACTTTCTATGTAATTTCCGGAGAATTTTATTCCGGGACCCTGGAATCCCGAAAAACCGTGTATTATACACTTCAATTTGAGTTGTTTGGGAGGTCGTACCGGACCTAGTTTCTTTTTCTCCCGGTTTTTCAATCACGCGCCCGAGGTCGCTTCAGGAGTTAACCTGTTCGATTCAGCCTCAAATAACGAGCATTAAACGAGCATTAATCCCTTTTTTCACGATTATCCGAGGTTCGACGAATGCTGGTTTATGGCATACCGGCACCCGCAAATGTCTTTCGTTGCTACTCAAGTTTTGCGTGGCCGCTTGATCTGACCCGAAGAACTTTATATGTGATTTCCGGAGAATTTTGTTCCGGGACTCTGGAACCCCGAAAAACCGTGTATTATACACTTCAATTTGAGCCGTTCGGGAGGTCGTATCGGACCCAGTTTCTTTTTCTCCCGGTTTTTCAATCACGCGTCCGAGGTCATTTCAGGAGTTAACCTATTTCGATTCAGCCTCAAATAACGAGCATTAAACGAGCATTTATCCATTTTTCACGATTATCCGAGTTTCGACGAATGCTGGTTTATGGCATACCGACACACCCAAATGTCTTCCGTTGCTACTCAAATTATGCGTGACTGCTTTATCTGACCCGAGGAACTTTTTATGTGATTTCAGGAGAATTTGGTTCCGGGACCCTGGAATCCCCAAAAACCGTGTATTATACACTTCAATTTGAGCTGTTCGGGAGGTCGTATCAGACCTAGTTTCTTTTTCTCCCGATTTTTCAATCACTCGTCCGAGAACGTTTCAGGAGTTAACCTATTCGATTCAGCCTCAAATAATGAGCATTAAACGAGCATTAATCCATTTTTCACGATTATCCGAGGTTCGACGAATGCTGGTTTATGGCATACCGGTACACCTAAATGTCTTCCGTTGCTACTCAAATTTTGCGTGGCCGCTTTATCGGACCCGAGGAACTTTCTATGTGATTTCTAGAGAATTTTGTTCCGGGACCCTGGCATCCCGAAAAACCGTTTATTATACACTTCAATTTGAGATGTTCGGGAGGTCGTACCGGACCTAGTTTTTTTTTCTTTCGGTTTTTCAATCACGCGTACGAAGTCATTTCAGGAGTTAACCTTTTTGATTCAGCCTTAAATAACGAGCATTAAACGAGCATTAATCCATTTTTCACGATTATCCGAGTTTCGACGAATGCTGGTTTATGGCATACCGGCACACCCAAATGTCTTCCGTTGCTACTCAAATTTTGGGTGACCGCTTTATCTGACCCGAGGAACTTTCTATGTGATTTCAGGAGAATTTTAACCGGGACCCTGGAATCCCGAAAAACCGTGTATTATACACTTCAATTTGAGCTGTTCGGGAGGTCGTACCGGACCTAGTTTCTTTTTCTCCCGATTTTTCAATCACACGTCCGAGGTCGTTTCAGGAGTTAACCTATTCGATTCAGCCTCAAATAATGAGCATTAGAGGAGCATTAATCCATTTTTCACGATTATCCGAGGTTCGACGAATGCTGGTTTATGGCATACCGGCACACCTAAATGTCTTCCGTTGCTACTAAAATTTTGCGTGGCCGCTTTATCTGACCCGAGGAACACTCTATGTGATTTCCGGAGAATTTTGTTCCGGGACCCTGTAATACCTAAAAACCGTGTATTATACTTTTCAACTTGAGCCGTTCGAGAGGTCGTACCGAACCCAGTTTCTGTTTCTCCCGGTTTTTCAATCACGCGTCCGAGGTCATTTCAGGAGTTAACCAATTCGATTCAGCCTCAAATAACGAGCATAAATACATTTTTCACGATTATCCTAGGTTCAACGAATGCTGGTTTATGGCATACCGGCACCCCCAAATGTCTTCCGTTGCTACTCAAAATTTGCGTGGCCGCTTGATCTGACCTGAAGAACTTTATATGTGATTTCCAGAGAATTTTGTTCCGGGACCCAGGAACCAAGAAAAACCGTGTATTATACACTTCAATTTGAGCCGTTCGGGAGGTCGTACCAGACCCAATTTCTTTTTCTCCCGATTTTTCAATTACGCGTCCGAGGTCATTTCAGGAGTTAACCTATTCAATTTAGCCTCAAATAACGAGCATTAAACGAGCATTTATCCATTTTTCATGATTATCCGAGGTTCGACGAATGCTGGTTTATAGCATACCGGCACACCCAAATGTCTTCCGTTGCTACTCAAATTTTGCGTGACCGCTTTATCTGACCCGAGGAACTTTCTATGTGATTTCCGGAGAATTTTGTTCCGGGACCCTAGAATCCCAAAAAACCGTGTATTATACACTTCAATTTGAGCCGTTCTAGAGGTCGTACCGGACCCAGTTTCTTTTTCTCCCGGTTTTTCAATCACGCGTCCGAGGTCATTTCAGGAGTTAACCTATTCGATTCAGCCTCAAATAACGAGCATTAAACGAGCATTTATCCATTTTTCACGATTATCCGAGGTTCGACGAATGCTGGTTTATGGCATACCGGCACACCAAAATGTCTTCCGTTGCAACTCAAATTTTGTAAGGCCGCTTCATCTGACCCAAGGAACTTACTATGTGATTTTCGGAGAATTTTGTTCCGGGTGCCTGTAATCCCGAAAAACCGTGTATTAAATAACGAGAATTAAACGAGCACTAATCCATTTTTCTCGATTATCCGAGGTTCGACGAATGCTAGTTTATGGCATACCGGCATTCCCAAATGTCTTCCGTTGCTACTCAAATTTTGCGTGGCCGATTTATCTGACCTGAAAAACTTTTTATGTGATTTCCGAAGAATTTTGTTCCGGGACCCTCGAACCCCGAAAAACCGTGTATTTATACACTTCAATTTGAACCATTCAGGAGGTCGTACCGGACCCAGTTTCTTTTTCTCCCGGTTTTTTCAACCCGCGTCCGAGGTCATTTCAGGAGTTAACCTATTCGATTCAGCCTCAAATAACGAGAATTAAACGACCATTAATCCATTTTTCACGATTATCCGAGGTTCGACGAATGCTGGTTTATGGCATACCGGCACACCCAAATGTCTTCCGTTGCCACTCAAATTTTGCGTGACCGCTTTATCGGACCCGAAGAACTTTCTATGTGATTTCTGGAGAATTTTGTTCCGGGACCCTGGAATCCCGAAAAACCGTTTATTATACACTTCAATTTGAGCCGTCGGGAGGTCGTCGGACCCGTTTCTTTATCTCCCGGTTTTTCAATCACTCGTCCGAGGTCATTTTAGGAGTTAACCTATTCGATTCAGCCTCAAATAACGAGCATTAAACGAGCATTAATCCATTTTTCACGATTATCCGAGGTTCGACGAATGCTGGTTTATGGCATACCGGCACCCTCAAAACTCTTCCTTTGCTACTCAAATTTTGCATGGACGCTTTATTTGTCCTGAGAAACTTTCTATGTGATTTCCGGAGAATTTTTTTCCGGGACCCTGGAATCCCGAAAAACCGTGTATTTATACACTTCAATTTCAGCCGCACTGGACCAAGTTTATTTTTCTCCCGGTTTTTCAATCACGTGTCCACTGTCATTTCAGGAGTTAACCTATTCGATTCAGGCTAAAAAAACGAGCATTAAACGAGCATTAATCCATTTTTCACGATTATCCGAGGTTCGACGAATACTGGTTTATGGCATACCGACACCCTCAAATGTCTTCCGTTGCTACTCAAATTTTGTGTGGCCGCTTTTTCTGACCCAAGGAACTTTCTATGTGATTTCCGGAGAATTTTTTTTCGGGACCCTGTAATCCCTAAAAACCGTGTATTTATACACTTCAATTTGAGCCGTTCGGGAGGTCGTACAGGACCCAGTTTCTTTTTCTCCCGGTTTTTCAATCACGCGTCCGAGGTCATTTCAGGAGTAAACCTATTCGATTCAGCCTCAAATAACGAGCATTAAACGAGCATTAATCCCTTTTTTCACGATTATCCGAGGTTCGACGAATGCTGGTTTATGGCATACCGGCACCCGCAAATGTCTTTCGTTGCTACTCAAGTTTTGCGTGGCCGCTTGATCTGACCCGAAGAAGTTTATATGTGATTTCCGGAGAATTTTGTTCCGGGACTCTGGAATCCCGAAGAACCGTGTATTATACACTTCAATTTGAGCTGTCCGGGGGGTCGTACCGGACCCAAATTCGGTTTCTCCCGGTTTTTCAATCACGCACCCGAGGTCATTTCAGGAGTTAACCTATTCGATTCAGCCTTAAATAACGAGCATTAAACGAGCATTAATCCATTATTCACGATTATCCGAGGTTCGACGAATGCTGGTTTATGGCATACCGGCACCCTCAAATCTCTTCCGTTGCTACTCAAATTTTGCGTGGCCGCTTTATCTGACCCTTGGAACTTTCTATGTAATTTCCGGAGAATTTTATTCCGGGACCCTGGAATCCCGAAAAACCGTGTATTATACACTTCAATTTGAGTTGTTTGGGAGGTCGTACCGGACCTAGTTTCTTTTTCTCCCGGTTTTTCAATCACGCGCCCGAGGTCGCTTCAGGAGTTAACCTATTCGATTCAGCCTCAAATAACGAGCATTAAACGAGCATTAATCCCTTTTTTCACGATTATCCGAGGTTCGACGAATGCTGGTTTATGGCATACCGACACCCGCAAATGTCTTTCATTGCTACTCAAGTTTTGCGTGGCCGCTTGATCTGACCCGAAGAACTTTATATGTGATTTCCGGAGAATTTTGTTCCGGGACTCTGGAACCCCGAAAAACCGTGTATTATACACTTCAATTTGAGCCGTTCGGGAGGTCGTATCGGACCCAGTTTCTTTTTCTCCCGGTTTTTCAATCACGCGTCCGAGGTCATTTCAGGAGTTAACCTATTCGATTCAGCCTCAAATAACGAGCATTAAACAAGCATTTATCCATTTTTCACGATTATCCGAGTTTCGACGAATGCTGGTTTATGGCATACCGACACACCCAAATGTCTTCCGTTGCTACTCAAATTTTGCGTGACCGCTTTATATGACCCGAGGAACTTTTTATGTGATTTCAGGAGAATTTTGTTCCGGGACCCTGGAATCCCCAAAAACCGTGTATTATACACTTCAATTTGAGCTGTTCGGGAGGTCGTATCAGGCCTAGTTTCTTTTTCTCCCGATTTTTCAATCACTCGTCCGAGATCGTTTCAGGAGTTAACCTATTCGATTCAGCCTCAAATAATGAGCATTAAACGAGCATTAATCCATTTTTCACGATTATCCGAGGTTCGACGAATGCTGGTTTATGGCATACCGGTACACCTAAATGTCTTCCGTTGTTACTCAAATTTTGCGTGGCCGCTTTATCGGACCCGAGGAACTTTCTATGTGATTTCTGGAGAATTTTGTACCGGGACCCTGGAATCCCGAAAAACCGTTTATTATACACTTCAATTTGAGATGTTCGGGAGGTCGTACCGGACCTAGTTTCTTTTTCTTTCGGTTTTTCAATCACGCGTACGAAGTCATTTCAGGAGTTAACCTATTTGATTCAGCCTTAAATAACGAGCATTAAACGAGCATTAATCCATTTTTCACGATTATCCGAGGTTCGACGAATGTTGGTTTATGGCATACCGGTACCCTCAAATCTCTTCCGTTGCTACTCAAATTTTGCGTGGCCGCTTTATCTGACCCGAGGAACTTTCTATGTAATTTCCGGAGAATTTTGTTCCGGGACCCTGGATTCCCGAAAAACCGTGTATTATACACTTCAATTTGAGTTGTTTGGGAGGTCGTACCGGACCTAGTTTCTTTTTCTCCCTGTTTTTCAATCACGCGCCCGAGGTCGCTTCAGAAGTTAACCTATTCGATTCAGCCACAAATAACGAGCATTAAACGAGCATTAATCCATCTTTTCACGATTATCCGAGGTTCGACGAATTCTGGTTTATGGCATACCGGCACCCGCAAATGTCTTTCGTTGCTACTCAAATTTTGCGTGGCCGCATTATCTTACCCGATGAACTTTCTATGTGATTTTCGGAGAATTTTATTCCGGGACCCTGTAATCTCTAAAAACCGTGTATTATACACTTCAACTTGAGCCGTTCGGGAGGTCGTACCGGACCCAGTTTCTCCCGGTTTTTCAATCACGCGTTCGAGGTCATTTCAGGAGTTAACCTATTCGATTCAGCCTCAAATAACGAGCATTAATCCATTTTTCACGATTATACGAGGTTCGGCGAATGCCGGTTTATGGCATACCGGCACCCCCAAATGTCTTCCGTTGCTACTCAAATTTTGCGTGGCCTCTTGATCTGACCTAAAGAACTTTATATGTGATTTCCGGAGAATTTTGTTCCGGGATTCTGGAACCCCGAAAAACTGTGTATTATACACTTCAATTTGAGCCGTTCGGGAGGTCGTATCGGACCCAGTTTCTTTTTCTCCCGGTTTTTCAATCACGCGTCCGACGTCATTTCAGGAGTTAACCTATTCGATTCAACCTCAAATAACGAGCATTAAACGAGCATTTATCCATTTTTCACGATTATCCGAGTTTCGACGAATGCTGGTTTATGGCATACCGGCACACCCAAATGTCTTCCGTTGCTACTCAAATTTTGCGTGACCGCTTTATCTTACCCGAGGAACTTTCAATGTGATTTCAGGAGAATTTTGACCGGGACCCTGGAATCCCGAAAAACCGTGTATTATACACTTCAATTTGAGCTGTTCGGGAGGTCGTACCGGACCTAGTTTCTTTTTCTCCCGATTTTTCAATCACACGTCCGAGGTCGTTTCAGGAGTTAACCTATTCGATTCAGCCTCAAATAATGAGCATTAAAGGAGCATTAATCCATTTTTCACGATTATCCGAGGTTCGACGAATGCTGGTTTATGGCATACCGGCACACCTAAATGTCTTCCGTTGCTACTAAAATTTTGCGTGGCCGCTTTATCTGACCCGAGGAACTTTCTATGTGATTTCCGGAGAATTTTGTTCCGGGAATCCCTAAAAACCATGTATTACACTTCAATTTGAGCCGTTCGGGAGGTCGTACCGGACCCAGTTTCTTTTTCTCCCGGTTTTTCAATCACGCGTACGTGGTCATTTCAGAAGTTAACCTATTTGATTCAGCCTTAAATAACGAGCATTAATCCATTTTTCACGATTATCCGAGGTTCGACGAATGCTGGTTTATGGCATACCGGCACCCTCAAATCTCTTCCGTTGCTACTCAAATTTTGTGTGGCCGCTTTATCTGACCCGAGGAACTTTCTATGTAATTTCCAGAGAATTTTGTTCCGGGACCCTGGAATCCCGAAAAACCGTGTATCATACATTTCAATTTGAGCTGTTCGGGAGGTCGTACCGGACCTAGTTTCTTTTTCTCCCGGTTTTTCAATCACGCGCCCGAGGTCGTTTCAGGAGTTAACCTATTCGATTCAGCCTCAAAAAACGAGCATTAATCCATTTTTTCACGATTATCCGAGGTTCGACGAATGCTGGTTTATGGCATACCGGCACCCGCAAATGTCTTCCGTTGCTACTCAAGTTTTGCGTGGCCGCTTTATCTGACCCGAGGAACTTTCTATGTGATTTCCGGAGAATTTTGTTCCGGGACCCTGTAATACCTAAAAACCGTGTATTATACATTTCAACTTGAGCCGTTCGAGAGGTCGTACCGAACCCAGTTTCTGTTTCTCCCGGTTTTTCAATCACGCGTCCGAGGTCATTTCAGGAGTTAACCTATTCGATTCAGCCTCAAATAACGAGCATAAATACATTTTTCACGATTATCCTAGGTTCAACGAATGCTGGTTTATGGCATACCGGCACCCCCAAATGTCTTCCGTTGCTACTCAAAATTTGCGTGGCCGCTTGATCTGACCTGAAGAACTTTATATGTGATTTCCAGATAATTTTGTTCCGGGACCCAGGAACCAAGAAAAACCGTGTATTATATACTTCAATTTGAGACAATCGGGAGGTCGTACCAGACCCAATTTCTTTTTCTCCCGGTTTTTCAATCACGCGTCCGAGGTCAATTCAAGAGTTAACCTATTCAATTTAGCCTCAAATAACGAGCATTAAACGAGCATTTATCCATTTTTCATGATTATCCGAGGTTCGACGAATGCTGGTTTATAGCGTACCGGCACACCCAAATGTCTTCCGTTGCTACTCAAATTTTGCGTGACCGCTTTATCCGACCCGAGGAACTTTCTATGTGATTTCCGGAGAATTTTGTTCCGGGACCCTAGAATCCCAAAAAACCGTGTATTATACACTTCAATTTGAGCCGTTCGAGAGGTCGTACCGGACCCAGTTTCTTTTTCTCCCGGTTTTTCAATCACGCGTCCGAGGTCATTTCAGGAGTTAACCTATTCGATTCAGCCTCAAATAACGAGCATTAAACGAGCATTTATCCATTTTTCACGATTATCCGAGGTTCGACGAATGCTGGTTTATGGCATACCGGCACACCCAAATGTCTTCCGTTGCAACTCAAATTTTGTAAGGCCGCTTCATCTGACCCAAGGAACTTACTATGTGATTTTCGGAGAATTTTGTTCCGAGTGCCTGTAATCCTGAAAAACCGTGTATTAAATAACGAGAATTAAACGAGCATTAATCCATTTTTCACGATTATCTGAGGTTTGACGACTGCTGGTTTATGGCATACCGGCACCCCCAAATGTCTTCCGTTGCTACTCAAATTTTGCGTGGGCGCTTTATCTGACCCGAGGAGCTTTCTACGTGATTTCCGGAGAATTTTGTTTCGGGACCCTGGAATCCCTAAAAACCGTGTATTATACACTTCAACTTGCGCCGTTCGGGAGGTCGTACTGGACCCAGTTTTTTTTTCTCCCGGTTTTATAATCACGCGTCCGAGGTCGTTTCAGGAGTTAATCTATTCGATTCAGCCTCAAATAACGAGCATTAAACGAGCTTTAATCCATTTTTCATGATTATCCGAGGTTCGACGAATGCTGGTTTGTGGCATACCGGCACCCCCAAATGTCTTCCGTTGCTACTCAAATTTTGCGTGACCGCTTTATCTGACACGAGGAACTTTCTATGTGATTTCCGGAGAATTTTGGTCCAGGACCCTGGAACCCCGAAAAAACGTGTATTATACACTTCAATTAGAGTCGTTCGCGAGGTCGTACCGGACCCAATTTCTTTTTCTCCCGGTTTTTCAATCACGCGCCCGAGGTCATTTCAGGAGTTAACCTATTCGATTCAACCTCAAATAACGAGCATTAATCCATTTTTCACGATTATCCGAGGTTCGACGAATGCTGGTTTATGGCATATCGGCACACCCAAATGTCTTCCGTTGCGACTCAAATTTTGCGTGGCCGCTTTATCTGACACGAGGAACTTTCTATGTGATTTCCGAAGAATTTTGTTCTGGGACCCTGGAATCCCGAAAAACCATGTATTTATACACTTCAATTTGAGCCGTTCGGGACGTCGTACTGGACCCAGTTTCTTTTTCTCCCGGTTTTACAATCAAGTCTCCGAGGTCAGTTCAAGAGTTAACCTATTCGATTCAGCCTCAAATAATGAGCATTAAACGAGCATTAATCCATTTTTCACGATTATCCGAGGTTCGACGAATGCTGGTTAATGGCATACCGGCACCCTCAAATGTCTTCCGTTGCTATTCAAATTTTGCATGGCCGCTTTATCTGACCTCAGGAACTTTCTATGTGATTTCCGGAGAATTTTGTTCCGGGACCCTGGAATCCCGAAAAACCGTGTATTATAGACTTCAATTTGAGCTGTTCGGGAGGTCGTACCGGACCCAGTTTATTTTTCTCCTGGTTTTTCAATCATGCGCCCGAGGTCATTTCAGGAGTTAATCTATTCCATTCAGCCTCAAATAACGTGCATTAATCCATTTTTCACGATTATCCGAGGTTCGACGAATGCTGGTTTATAGCATACCGGCGCACCCAAATGTCTTCCGTTGCTACTCAAATTTTGCGTGGCCGCTTTATCTAACCCAAGGAACTTTCTATGTGATTTCCGGTGAATTTTGTTCCGGGACCCTGGAATCCCGAAAAACAGTGTATTATACCCTTCAGTTTGAGCTGTTCAGGTGGTCGTACCGGACCTAGTTTCTTTTTCTCCCGGTTTTTCAATCACGCGCCGAGGTCGTTTCAGGAGTTAACCTATTCGATTCAGTCTCAAATAACGAGCATGAAACGAGCATTAATCCATTTTTTCACGATTATCCGAGGTTCGACGAATGCTGGTTTACGGCATACCGGCACCCCCAAATGTCTTCCGTTGCGACTCAAATTTTGCGTCGCCGCTTTATCTGACCCGAGGAACTTTCTCTGTGATTTCCGGAGAATTTTGTTCCGGGACCCTGGAATCCCGAAAAACCATGTATTTATACACTTCAATTGAGCCGTTCTGGAGGTCGTACCGGACCCAGTTTCTTTTTCTCCCGGTTTTTCAATCACGTGTCCGAGGTCATTTCAGGAGTTAACCTATTTGATTCAGCCTCAAATAACGAGCATTAAACGAGCATTAATCCATTTTTCACGATTATCCGAGGTTCGACGAATGCTGGTTTATGGCATACCGGCACCCTCAAATGTCTTCCGTTGCTATTCAAATTTTGCATGGCCGCTTTATCTGACCTCAGGAACTTTCTATGTGATTTCCGGAGAATTTTGTTCCGGGACCCTGGAATCCCGAAAAACCGTGTATTATAGACTTCAATTTGAGCTGTTCGGAAGGTCGTACCGGACCCAGTTTATTTTTCTCCTGGTTTTTCAATCATGCGCCCCAGGTCATTTCAGGAGTTAATCTATTCGATTCAGCCTCAAATAACGTGCATTAATCCATTTTTCACGATTATCCGAGGTTCGACGAATGCTGGTTTATAGCATACCGGCGCACCCAAATTTCTTCCGTTGCTACTCAAATTTTGCGTGGCCGCTTTATCTAACCCAAGGAACTTTCTATGTGATTTCCGGTGAATTTTGTTCCGGGACCCTGGAATCCCGAAAAACAGTGTATTATACCCTTCAGTTTGAGGTGTTCAGGAGGTCGTACCGGACCTAGTTTCTTTTTCTCCCGGTTTTTCAATCACGCGCCGAGGTCGTTTCAGGAGTTAACCTATTCGATTCAGTCTCAAATAACGAGCATGAAACGAGCATTAATCCATTTTTTCACGATTATCCGTGGTTCGACGAATGCTGGTTTACGGCATATCGGCACACCCAAATGTCTTCCGTTGCGACTCAAATTTTGCGTCGCCGCTTTATCTGACCCGAGGAAATTTCTCTGTGATTTCCGGAGAATTTTGTTCCGGGACCCTGGAATCCCGAAAAACCATGTATTTATACACGTCAATTTGAGCCGTTCTGGAGGTCGTACCGGACCCAGTTTCTTTTTCTCCCGGTTTTTCAATCACGTGTCCGAGGTCATTTCAGGAGTTAACCTATTTGATTCAGCCTCAAATAACGAGCATTAAACGAGCATTAATCCATTTTTCACGATTATCCGAGGTTCGACGAATGCTGGTTTATGGCATACCAGCACCCTCAAATGTCTTCCGTTTCTACTCAAATTTTACGTGGCCGCTTTATCTGACCCGAGGAACTTTCTATGTGATTTCTGGAGAATTTTGTTCCGGGACGCTGGAATCCCGAAAAACCGTGTATTATACACTTCAATTTGAGCTGTTCGGGAGGTCGTTCCGGACCTAGTTTCTTTTTCTCCTGGTTTTTCAATCACGCGTCCGAGGTCGTTTCAAGTGTTAACCTATTCGATTCAGCCTCAAATAATGAGTATCTAACGAGCATTAATCCATTTTTCACGATTATCCGAGGTTCGACCAATGCTGGTTTATGGCATATCGGCACGCCCAAATGTTTTCCGTTGCTACTCAAATTTTGCGTGGCCGTTTTATCTGACCCGATGAGCTTTTTATGTGATTTCCAGAAAATTTTGTTCCAGGACCCTGGAAACCCTAAAATCCGTGTATTATACACTTCAATTTGAGCCATTCGGGAGATCGTACCGGACCTAGTTTCTTTTTGTCCCGGTTTTTCAATCACGCGTCCGAGGTCATTTAAGGAGTTAACCTATTCGATTCAGCCTCAAATAACGAGCATTAAACGAGCATTAATCCATTTTTCACGATTATCTGAGGTTCAACGAATGCTGGTTTATGGCATACCGGCACCCTCAAATGTCTTCCGTTGCTACTAAAATTTTGAATGGCCACTTTATCTGACCTGAGGAACTTTCTATGTGATTTCCGGAGAATTTCGTTCCGGGACCCTGGAATCCCGAAAAACCGTGTATTTATACACTTCAATTTGAGCCGTTCGGGAGGTCGTACTGGACCCAGTTTCTTTTTCTCCCGGTTTTTCAATCACGCGTCCGAGATCATTTCAAGGGTTAACCTATTCATTTCAGCCTCAAATAACGAGCATTAATCCATTTTTCACGATTATCCGAGGTTCGACGAATGCTGGTTTATGGCATACCGGCACCCTCAAATGTCTTCCGCTTCTACTCAAATATTGCGTGGCCGCTTTATCTGACCCGAGGAACTTTTTATGTGATTTCCAGAGAATTTTGTTCCGAGACCCTGGAATCCCGAAAAACCGTGTATTATACACTTCAATTTGAGCTGTTCGGGAGGCCGTTTCGACCTAGTTTCTTTTTCTTCCGGGTTTTCAATCACACGTCCGAGGTCATTTGAGGAGTAAACCTATTCGATTCAACCTCAAATAATGAGCATTAAACGAGCATTAATCCATTTTTCACGATTATCCGAGGTTCGACGAATGCTGGTTTATGGCATACCGGCACACACAAATGTCTTCCGTTGCTACTCAAATTTTGCGTGGCCGCTTTATCTGACCCGCAGAACTTTCTATGTGATTTCCGGAGATTTTTGTTCCGGGACCCTGGAATCCCGAAAAACCGTGTATTATACACTTCAATTTGAGCTGTTCGGGAGGTCGTTCCGGACCTAGTTTCTTTTTCTCCCGGTTTTTCAATCACGCGTTTGAGGTCGTTTCAAGAGTTAACCTATTCGATTCAGCTTCAAATAATGAGCATCTAACGAGCATTAATCCATTTTTCATGATTATCCGAGGTTCGACGAATGTTGGTTTATGGCATACCGGGACACCCAAATGTCTTCCGTTGCTACTCAAAATTTGCATGGCCGCTTTATCTGACCCGAGGAACTTTTTATGTGATTTCCAGAGAATTTTGTTCCGAGACCCTGGAATCCCTAAAAACCGTGTATTATACACTTCAATTTGAGCCGTTCGGGAGGTCGTTTTTGGACCCAATATCTTTTTGTCCCGGTTTTTCAATCACGCGTCCGAGGTCTATTCTGGAGTTAACCTATTCGATTCAGCCTCAAATAACGAGCATTAAACGAGCATTAAACGAGCATTAATCCATTTTTCACGATTATCCGAGGTTCGACGAATGCTGGTTTATGGCATACCGGCACACCCAAATGTCTTCCGTTGCTAATCAAATTTTGTGTGGCCGCTTTATCTGACCCGATTAACTTTCTACGTGATTTCCGGAGAATTTTGTTCCGGGACCCTGGAATCCCGAAAAACCGTGTATATTATACACTTCAATTTAAGCCGTTCGGGAGGTCGTACTGGACCCAATTTTATATTTCTCCGGTTTTCAATCATGCGTCGGAGGTCATTTCATGAGTTAACCTATTCAATTCAGCCTCAAATAACGAACATTAAACGTGCATTAATCCATTTTCACGATTATCCGAGGTTCGACGAATGCTGGTTTATGGCATACCGACACACCCAAATGTCTTCCGTTGCTACTCAAATTTTGCGTGGCCTCTTTATATGACCAGAGAGACTTTCTATGTGATTTCCGAAGAATTTTGTTCCGGTACCCTGGAATCCCGAAAATCCGTGTATTATACACTTCAATTTGAGCTGTTCGGGAGGTCGTTCCGGACCTAGTTTCTTTTTCTCCCGGTTTTTCAATCACGCGTCTGAGGTCATTTCAAGAGTTAACCTATTCAATTCAGCCTCGAATAATGAGCATCTAACGAGCATTAATCCATTTTTCATGATTATCCGAGGTTCAACGAATGCTGGTTTAGGGCATACCGGCATCCCTAAATGTCTTCCGTTGCTACTCAAATTTTGCATGGCCTCTTTATCTGACCCGAGAAACTTTCTTTTTGATTTCCGGAGAATTTTGTTCCGGGACCCTGGAATCCCTAAAATCCGTGTATTATACACTTCAATTTGAGCCGTTCGGGAGATCATACCGGACCTAGTTTCTTTTTGTCCCGGTTTTTTAATCACGCGTCCGAGGTCATTTCAGGAGTTAACCTATTCGATTCAGCCTCAAATAACGAGCATTAAACGAGCATTAATCAATTTTTCACGATTATCCGAGGTTCAACGAATGCTGGTTTATGGCATACCGGCACCCTCAAATGTCTTCCGTTGCTACTAAAATTTTGCAAGGCCGCTTTATCTGACCTGAGAACTTTCTATGTGATTTCCGGAGAATTTTGTTCCGGGACCCTGGAATCCCGAAAAACCGTGTATTTATACACTTCAATTTGAGCCGTTCGGGAGGTCGTACTGGACCCAGTTTCTTTTTCTCCCGGTTTTTCAATCACGCGTCCGAGGTCATTTCAGGAGTTAACCTATTCAATTCAGCCTCAAATAACGAGCATTAATCCATTTTTCACGATTATCCGAGGTTCGACGAATGCTGGTTTATGGCATACCGGCACCCTCAAATGTCTTCCGTTTCTACTCAAATATTGCGTCGCCGCTTTATCTGACCCGGGGAACTTTCTATGTGATTTCCGGAGAATTTTGTTCCGAGACCCTGGAATCCCGAAAAGTCGTGTATTATACACTTCAATTTGAGCTGTTCGGGAGGTCGATCCGACCTAGTTTCTTTTTCTCCCGGTTTTTCAATCACGCGTCCGAGGTCATTTGAGGAGTAAACCTATTCGATTCAACCTCAAATAATGAGCATTAAACGAGCAATAATCCATTTTTCACGATTATCCGAGGTTCGACGAATGCTGGTTTATGGCATACCGGCACACCCAAATGTCTTCCGTTGCTACTCAAATTTTGCGTGGCCGCTTTATCTGACCCGAGGAACTTTCTATGTGATTTCCGGAGAATTTTGTTCCGGGACCCTGGAATCCCGAAAAACCGTGTACCATACACTTCAATTTGAGCTGTTCGGGAGGTCGTTCCGGACCTAGTTTCTTTTTCTCCCGGTTTTTCAATCACGCGTCTGAGGTCGTTTCAAGAGTTAACCTATTTGATTCAGCCTCAAATAATGAGCATATAACGAGCATTAATCCATTTTTCACGATTATCCGAGGTTCGACGAATGCTGGTTTATGGCATACCGGCACACCCAAATGTCTTCCGTTGCTACTCAAATTTTGCGTGGCCGCTTTATCTGACATGAGGAACTTTCTATGTGATTTCTGGAGAATTTTGTTCGGGACTCTGGAATCCCTAAAAACCGTGTATTATACACTTCAATTTAAGCCGTTCGGGAGGTCGTACACTCGTACTGGACCCAGTTTTATTTTTCTCCCGGTTTTCAATCACACGTCGGAGGTCATTTCATGAGTTAACCTATTCAATTCAGCCTCAAATAACGAACATTAAACGAGCATTAATCCATTTTTCACGATTATCCGAGGTTCGACAAATGCTGGTTTATGGCATACCGGCACTCTCAAATGTCTTCCGTTGCTACTCAAATTTTGCGTGCCGCTTTATGTGACCTGAAGAACTTTCTATGTGATTTCCGGAGAATTTTTTTCCGGGACCCTGGAATCCCGAAAAACCGTGTATTATACACTTCAATTTGAGCTGTTCGGGAGGTCGTTCCGGACCTAGTTTCTTTTTCTCCTGGTTTTTCTATCACGCATCCGATGTCGTGTCAGGAGTTAACCTATTCGATTCAGCCTCAAATAATGAGCATTAAACGAGCAGTAATCCATTTTTCACGATTATCCGAGGTTCGACGAATGCTGGTTTATGGCATACCGGCACACCCAAATGTCTTCCGTTGCTACTCAAATTTTGCGTGGCCGCTTTATCTGACCCGAGGAACTTTCTATGTGATTTCGGGAAATTTTTGTTCCGGGACCCTGGAATCCCGAAAAACCGTGTATTATACACTTCAATTTGAGCTGTTCGGGAGGTCGTTCCGGACCTAGTTTCTTTTTGTCCTAGTTTTTCAATCACGCGTCCGATGTCGTTTCAGGAGTTAACCTATTTGATTCAGCCTCAGATAACGAGCACTAATCCATTTTTCACGATTATCCGAGGTTCGACAAATGCTGGTTTTTTACATACCGGCACACCCAAATGTCTTCCGTTGCTACTCAAATTTTGCATGGCCGCTTTATCTGACCTAAGGAACTTTTTATGTGATTTCCGGAGAATTTTGTTCCGGGACGCTGGAATCCCGAAAAACCGTGTATTATACACTTCAATTAGAGCCGTTCGGGAGGTCGTACCGGACCCAGTTTCTTTTTCTCCCAGTTTTTCAATCACGCGTCCATGGTAATTTCAGGAGTTAACCTATTCGATTCAGCCTTAGATAACGAGTATTAAAGGAGCATTAATCCATTTTTCACAATTATCCGAGGTTCGACGAATGCTGGTTTATGGCATACCGGCACCCCCAAATGTCTTACGTTGCTACTCAAATTTTGCGTGGCCGCTTTATCTGACCTAAGGAACTTTCTGTGTGATCTCCGGAGAATTTTGTTCCGGGACCCTGGAATCTTGAAAAACTGTGTATTATACACTTCAATTTGAGCCGTTCGGGAGGTCGTACCGGACCAAGTTTCTTTTTCTCCCGATTTTTCAATCACGCTTCCGAGGTCGTTTCAGGAGTTAACCTATTCGATTAATCCTCAAATAACGAGCATTAAACAAGCATTAATCCATTTTTCACGATTATCCGATGTTCGACGAATGCTGGTTTATGGCATACCAGCACCCCCAAATGTCTTCCGTTGCTACTTAAATTTTGCGTGCCCGCTTTATCAGACCTGAGGAACTTTCTATGTGATTTTCGGAGAATTTTATTCTGGGATCCTGGAATCCCGAAAAACCGTGTATTATACACTTCAATTTGAGCCATTCTGGAGGTCGTACTGGACCCAGTTTCTTTTTCTCCCGGTTTTTCAATCACGCGTCCGAGGTCATTTCAGGAGTTAACCTATTTGATTCAGCCTTAAGTAACGAGCATTAAAGGAGCATTAATCAATTTTTCACGATTATCCCAGGTTCGACGAATGTTGGTTTATGGCATACTGGCACCCCCAAATGTCTTCCGTTGCTACTCAAATTTTGCGTGGCCGCTTTATCTGACCTAAGCAACTTTCTGTGTCATCTCCGGAGAATTTTGTTCCGGGACCATGGAATCCCGAAACACCGTTTAGTATATACTTCAATTAGAGCCGTTCGGGAGGTCGTACCGGACCCAGTTTCTTTTTCTCCCTGTTTTTCAATCATGCGTCTAAGGTCATTTCAGGAGTTAACCTATTCGATTCAGCCTCAAATAACGAGCATTAAAGGAGCATGAATCCATTTTTCACGATTATCCGAGGTTCGACGAATGCTGGTTTATGGCATACCGGCATCCCCAAATGTCTTCCGTTGCTAATCAAATTTTGCGTGGCCGCTTTATCTGACCTAAGGAACTTTCTGTGTGATCTCCGGAGAATTTTGTTCCGGAACCCTTGAATCCCGAAAAATCCTGTATTATACACTTCAATTTGAGCCGTTCTGGAGGTCGTACCGGACCCAGTTTCTTTTTCCCCCGGTTTTTCAATCACGCGTCCGAGTCGTTTCAGGAGTTAACCTATTCGATTAATCCTCAAATAACGAGCATTAAACAAGCATTAATTCATTTTTCACGATTATCCGAAGTTCGACGAATGCTGGTTATGGCATACCAGAACCCCCAAATGTCTTCCGTTGCTACTCAAATTTTGCATGTCCGCTTTATAAGACCTGAGGAACTTTCTATATGATTTCCGCGAAATTTTGTTCCGGGACCTTGGAATCCCGAAAAACCGTGTATTATACACTTCAATTTGAGCCGTTCGGGAGGTCGTACCGGACCCAGTTTCTTTTTCTCCCGGTTTTTCAATCACGCGTCCATGGTAATTTCAGGAGTTAACCTATTCGATTCAGCCTTAGATAACGAGTATTAAAGGAGCATTAATCCATTTTTCACGATTATCCGAGGTTCGACGAATGCTGGTTTATGGCATACCGACACCCCCAAATGTCTTACGTTGCTACTCAAATTTTGTGTGGCCGCTTTATCTGACCTAAGGAACTTTCTGTGTGATCTCCGGAGAATTTTATTCCGGGACCCTGGAATCCTGAAAAACTGTGTATTATACACTTCAATTTGAGCCGTTCGGGAGGTCGTGACGGACCCGCTTTTTTTTCTCCCGGTTTTTCAATCACGCTTTCGAGGTCGTTTCAGGAGTTAACCTATTCGATTAATCCTCAAATAAGGAGCATTAAAGGAGCATTAATCCATTTTTCACGATTATCCGAGGTTCGACGAATGCTGGTTTATAGCATACCGGCATCCCCAAATGTCTTCCGTTGCTAATCAAATTTTGCGTGGCCGCTTTATTTGACCTAAGGAACTTTCTGTGTGATCTCCGGAGAATTTTGTTCCGGGACCCTGGAATCCCGAAAAACCGTGTATTATAAACTTCAATTTGAGCCGTTCGGGAGGTCGTACCGGACCCAGTTTCTTTTTCTCCCGGTTTTTCAATCACGCGTCCGAGGTCAATTCAGGAGTTAACCTATTCGATTCAGCCTCAAATAGCGAGCATTAAACGAGCATTAAACCATTTTTCACGATTATCTACGGTTCGACGAATGCTGATTTATGGCATACCGGCACCCCCAAATGTCTTCCGTTGCTACTCAAATTTTGCGTGGCCGCTTTATCTGACCTGAGGAACTTTCTATGTGATTTCCGGAGAATTCTGTTCCGGGACCCAAGAATCCCGAAAAACAGTGTATTATACACTTCAATTTGAGCCGTTCGGGAGGTTTTATCGGACCCAGTTTCTTTTTCTCCCGGTTTTTCAATCACGCGTCAGAGGTCATTTCAGGAGTTAACCTATTCGATTCAGCCTCAAATAACGAGCATTAAACGAGCATTAATCCATTTTTTCACGATTATCCGAGGTTCGACGAATGCTGGTTTATGGCATACCGGCACCCCCAAATGACTTCCGTTGCTACTCAAATATTGCGTGTCCGCTTTATCTAACCCGAGGAACTTTCTATGAGATTTCCGGAGAATTTTGTTCTGGGTCCCTGGAATCCCGAAAAACCGTGTAGTATACACTTCAATTAGAGCCGTTCGGGAGGTCGTACAGGACCCAGTTTCTTTTTCTCCCGATTTTTCAATCACGCGTCCGAGGTCATTTCAGGAATTAACCTATTCTATTCAGCCTTGAATAACGAGCATTAAAGGAGCATTAATCCATTTTTCACGATTATCCGAGGTTCGACGAATGTTGGTTTACGGCATACCGGCACCCTCAAATGTCTTCCGTTTCTACTCAAATTTTGCGTGGCCCCTTTATCTGACCCGAGAAACTTTCTATGTTATTTCCGGAGAATTTTGTTCCGGGACCCTAGAATCCCAAAAAACCGTGCGTTATACACTTCAATTTGAGCCGTTCGGGATGTCGTACCGGACCCAGTTTCTTTTTGTCCCGGTTTTTCAATCACGCGTCCGAGGTCATTTCAGGAGTTAAACTATTCGATTCAGCCTCAAATAACGAGCATTAAACGAGCATTAATCCATTTTTCACGATTATCCGAGGTTCGACGAATGCTGGTTCATGGCATACCGACACCCTCAAATGTCTTCCGTTGCTACTCAAATTATGCGTGGCTGCTTTATCCGACCTGAGGAACTTTCTATGTGATTTCCGGAGAATTTTGTTCCGGGACGCTGGAATCCCGAAAAATTGTTTATTTATATACTTCAATTTGAGCCGTTCGGGAGGTCGTACCGGACCCAATTTGTTTTTCTCCCGGATTTTCAATCACGCGTCCGAGGTCATTTCAGGAGTTAACCTATTCAATTCAGCCTCAAATAACGAGCATTAAGCGAGCATTAATCCATTTTTCACGATTATCCCAGGTTCGACGAATGCTGGTTTATGGCATACCGGCACCCCCAAATGTCTTCCGTTGCTACTCAAATTTTGCGTGGCCGCTTTATCTGACCTAAGGAACTTTCTGCGTGATCTTTAGAGAATTTTGTTCCGGGACCCTAGAATCTCGAAACACCGTGTATACACTTCAATTTGAGCCGTTCGGGAGGTCGTACCGGACCCAGTTTCTTTTTCTCCCGGTTTTCCAATCACGTGTCCGAGGTCATTTCAGGATTTAACCTATTTGATTAATCCTCAAATAATGAGCATTAAACAAGCATTAATCCATTTTTCACGATTATCCGAGGTTCGACGAATGCTGGTTTATGGCATACCAACACCCCCATATGTCTTCCGTTGCTACTCAAATTTTGTGGACCTCTTTATCTGACCTAAGGAACTTTCTATTTGATTTCCGGAGAATTTTGTTCCGGGACCCTGTAATCCCGTAAAACCGTGTAGTATACACTTCAATTAGAGTCGTTCGGGAGGTCGTACCGGACCCATATTCTTTTTCTCCCGATTTTTCAATCACGCGTCCAAGGTCATTTCAGGAGTTAACCTATTCGATTCAGCCTTAAATAATGAGCATTAAACGAGCATTAATCCATTTTTCACGATTATCCGAGGTTTGACGAATGCTAGTTTATGGCATACCGGCACCCCCAAATGTCTTCCGTTGCTACTCAAATTTTGCGTGGCCGCTTTATCTGACCTAAAGAACTTTCTGTGTGATATCCAGAGAATTTTTTTCCGGGACCCTGGAATCCCGAAAAACCGTGTATTATACACTTCAATTTGAGCCGTTCGGGAGGTCGTACCGGACCCAGTTCTTTTTCTCCCGGTTTTTCAATCACGCGTCCGAGGTCATTTGAGGAGTTAACCTATTAGATTAATCCTCAAATAACAAGCATTAAACAAGCATTAATCCATTTTTCACGATTATCCGAAGTTCGACGAATGGTGGTTTATGGCATACCAGCACCCTCAAATGTCTTCCGTTGCTACGCAAATTTTGCGTGTCCGCTTTATCAGACCTGAGGAACTTCCTATGTAATTTCCGGAGAATTTTGTTCCCGGACCCTGGAATCCCGAAAAACCGTGTATTAGACACTTCAATTTGAGCCGTTCGGGAGGTCGTACCAGACCCAATTTCTTTTTCTCCCGGTTTTTCAATCACGCGTCCGAGGTCATTTCAGGAGTTAACCTATTCGATTCAGCCTTAAATAACGAGCATTAAAGGAGCATTAATCCATTTTTCACGATTATCCCAGGTTCGACAAATGCAGGTTTATGGCATACCGGTACCCCCAAATATCTTCCGTTGCTACTCAAATTTTGCGTGGTCGCTTTATCTGACCTAAGGAACTTTCTGCGTGATCTTTAGAGAATTTTGTTCCGGGACCCTCGAATCCCGAAAAACCGTGTATACACTTCAATTTGAGCCGTTCGGGAGGTCGTACCGGACCCAGTTTCTTTTTCTCCCGGTTTTTCAATCACGCGTCCGAGGTCGTTTCAGGATTTAACCTATTCGATTAATCCTCAAATAATGAGCATTAAACAAGCATTAATCCATTTTTCACGATTATCCGATGTTCGACGAATGCTGGTTTATGGCATACCAACACCCCCAAATGTCTTCCGTTGCTACTCAATTTTTGCGTGTCTGTTTTACCAGACCTGAGGAACTTTCTATGTGATTTCCGAAGAATTTTGTTCCGGGACCCTGGAATCCCGAAAAACCGTGTATTATACACTTCAATTTGAGCCGTTCAGGAGGTCGTACCGGACCCAGTTTCTTTTTCTCCCGGTTCTTCAATCACGCGTGCGAGGTAATTTCAGGAGTTAACCTATTCGATTCAGCCTCAAATAACGAGCATTAAACCATTTTCACGATTATACGAGGTTCAACGAATGCTGATTTATGGCATACCGGCACCCCCAAATGTCTTCCGTTGCTTCTCAAATTTTGCGTGGCCGCTTTATCTGACCTGAGGAACTTCCTATGTAATTTCCGGAGAATTTTGTTCCGGGACCCTGGAATCCCGAAAAACCGTGTATTATACACTTCAATTTGAGCCGTTCGGGAGGTCGTACCGGACCCAGTTTCTTTTTCTCCCGGTTTTTCAATCACGTGTCCGAGGTCATTTCAGGAGTTAACCTATTCGATTCAGCCTCAAATAGCGAGCATTAAACGAGCATTAAACCATTTTTCACGATTATCTAAGGTTCGACGAATGCTGATTTATGGCATACCGGCACCCCCAAATGTCTTCCGTTGCTACTCAAATTTTGCGTGGCCGCTTTATCTGACCTGAGGAACTTTCTATGTGATTTCCGGAGAATTTTGTTCCGGGACTCAAGAATCCCGAAAAACCGTGTATTATACACTTCAATTTGAGCCGTTCGGGAGGTTTTACCGGACCCAGTTTCTTTTTCTCCCGGTTTTTCAATCACGCGTCAGAGGTCATTTCAGGAGTTAACCTATTCGATTCAGCCTCAAATAACGAGCATTAAACGAGCATTAATCCATTTTTTCACGATTATCCGAGGTTCGACGAATGCTGGTTTATGGCATACCGGCACTCCCAAATGACTTCCGTTGCTACTCAAATATTGCGTGTCCGCTTTATCTAACCCGGGGAACTTTCTATGAGAATTCCGGAGAATTTGGTTCCGGGTCCCTGGAATCCCGAAAAACCGTGTAGTATACACTTCAATTAGAGCCGTTCGGGAGGTCGTACCGAACCCAGTTTCTTTTTCTGCCAATTTTTCAATCACTCGTCCGAGGTCATTTCAGGAGTTAACCTATTCCATTCAGCCTTGAATAACGAGCATTAAAGGAGCATTAATCCATTTTTCACGATTATCCGAGGTTCGACGAATGCTGGTTTATGGCATACCAACACCCCCAAATGTCTTCCGTTGCTACTCAAATTTTGCGTGGCTGCTTTATCCGACCTAAGGAACTTTCTTTGTGATTTCCGGAGAATTTTGTTCCGGGACCCTGGAATCCCGAGAAATTGTTTATTTATATACTTCAATTTGAGCCGTTCGGGACGTCGTACCGGACCCAGTTTGTTTTTCTCCCGGATTTTCAATCACGCGTCCGAGGTCATTTCAGGAGTTAACCTATTCAATTCAGCCTCAAATAACGAGCATTAAGCGAGCATTAATCCATTTTTCACGATTATCCCAGGTTCGACGAATGCTGGTTTATGGCATACCGGCACCCCCAAATGTCTTTCGTTGCTACTCAAATTTTGCGTGGCCGCTTTATCTGACCTACGGAACTTTCTGCGTGGTCTTTAGAGAATTTTGTTCCGGGACTCTGGAATCCCGAAAAACCGTGTATACACTTCAATTTGAGTCGTTCGGGAGGTCGTACCGGACCCAGTTTCTTTTTCTCCCGGTTTTTCAATCACGCGTCCGAGGTCGTTTCAGGATTTAACCTATTCGATTAATCCTCAAATAATGAGCATTAAACAAGCTATAATCCATTTTTCACGATTATCCGAGGTTCGACGAATGCTGGTTTATGGCATACCAACACCCCCAAATGTCTTCCGTTGCTACTCAAATTTTGCGTGACCTCTTTATCTGACCTAAGGAACTTTCTATTTGATTTCCGGAGAATTTTGTTCCGGGACCCTGTAATCCCGAAAAACCGTGTAGTATACACTTCAATTAGAGTCGTTCGAGAGGTCGTACCGGACCCAGTTTCTTTTTCTCCCGATTTTTCAATCACGCGTCCAAGGTCATTTCAGGAGTTAACCTATTCGATTCAGCCTTAAATAACGAGCATTAAACGAGCATTAATCCATTTTTCACGATTATCTGAGGTTCGACGAATGCTAGTTTATGGCATACCGGCACCCCCAAATGTCTTCCGTTGCTACTTAAATTTTGCGTGACCTCTTTATCTGACCTAAGGAACTTTCTGTGTGATATCCGGAGAATTTTTTTCCGGGACCCTGGAATCCCGAAAAACCGTGTATTATACACTTCAATTTGAGTCGTTCGGGAGGTCGTACCGGACCCAGTTCTTTTTCTCCCGATTTTTCAATCACGCGACGAGGTCATTTGAGGAGTTAACCTATTCGATTAATCCTCAAATAACGAGCATTAAACAAGCATTAATCAATTTTTCACGATTATCCGAGGTTCGACGAATGGTGGTTTATGGCATACCAGCACCCCCAAATGTCTTTCGTTGCTACGCAAATTTTGCGTGTCCGCTTTATCAGACCTGAGGAACTTCCTATGTAATTTCCGGAGAATTTTGTTCCGGGACCCTGGAATCCCGAAAAACCGTGTATTATACACTTCAATTTGAGCCGTTCGGGAGGTCGTACCGGACCCAGTTTGTTTTTCTCCCGGTTTTTCAATCACGCGTCCGAGGTCATTTCAGGAGTTAACCTATTCGATTCAGCCTTAAATAACGAGCATTAAAGGAGCATTAATCCATTTTTCACGATTATCTCAGGTTCTATGAATGTTGGTTTATGGCATACCGGCACCCCCAAATGTCTTCCGTTGCTACTCAAATTTTGCGTGGCCGCTTTATCTTACCTAAGGAACTTTCTGCGTGATCTTTAGAGAATTTTGTTCCGGGACACTGGAATCCCGAAAAACTGTGTATACACGTCAAGCCGTTCGGGAGGTCGTACAGGACCCAGTTTCTTTTTCTCCCGGTTTTTCAATCACGCGTCCGAGGTCGTTTCAGGATTTAACCTATTCGATTAATCCTCAAATAATGAGCATTAAACAAGCATTAATCCATTTTTCACGATTATCCGAGGTTCGACGAATGTTGGTTTATGGCATACCAACACCCCCAAATGTTTTTCGTTGCAACGCAAATTTTGCGTGTCCGCTTTATCAGACCTGAGGAACTTCCTATGTAATTTCCGGAGAATTTTGTTCCGGGACCTTGGAATCCCGAAAAACCGTGTATTATACACTTCAATTTGAGCCGTTCGGGAGGTCGTACCGGACCGGTTTCTTTTTCTCCGGGTTTTTCAATCACGCGTCCGAGGTAATTTCAGGAGTTAACCTATTCGATTCAGCCTCAAATAACGAGCATTAATCGAGCATTAAACCATTTTTCACGATTATCCGAGGTTCAACGAATGCTGATTTATGGCATACCGGCACCCCCAAATGTCTTCCGTTGCTTCTCAAATTTTGCATGGCCGCTTTATCTGACCTGAGGAACTTCCTATGTAATTTCCGGAGAATTTTGTTCCGGGACCCTGGAATCCCGAAAAACCGTGTATTATACACTTCAATTTGAGCCGTTCGGGAGGTCGTACCGGACCCAGTTTCTATTTCTCCCGGTTTTTCAATCACGTGTCCGAGGTCATTTCAGGAGTTAACCTATTCGATTCAGCCTCAAATAACGAGCATTAAACGAGCATTAATCCATTTTTTCACGATTATCCGAGGTTCGACGAATGCTGGTTTATGTCATACCGGCACCCCCAAATGACTTCCGTTGCTACTCAAATTTTGCGTGACCGCTTTATCTAACCCGATGAACTTTCTATGAGATTTCCGGGAAATTTTGTTCCGGGACCCTGGAATCCTGAAAAACCGTGTAGTATACACTTCAATTAGAGCCGTTCGGGAGGCCGTACCGGACCCAGTTTCTTTTTCTCACGATTTTTCAATCACGCGTCCGAGGTCATTTCAGGAGTTAACCTATTCGATTCAGCCTTAAATAACGAGCATTAAAGGAGCATTAATCCATTTTTCACGATTATCCGAGGTTCGACGAATGCTGGTTTATGGCATATCGGCACCCCCAAATGTCTTTCCTTGCTACTCAAGTTTCGCGTGGCCTCTTTATCTAACCTGAGGAACTTTCTATGTGATTTCCCGAGAATTTTGTTCCGGGACCCTGGAATCCCGAAAAACCGTGTATTATACACTTCAATTTGAACCGTTCGGAAGGTCTTACCGTACCCAGTTTCTTTTTCTCCCGGTTTTTCAATCACGCGTCCGAGGTCATTTCTGGAGTTAACTTATTCTATTCGGCTTCAAATAACGAGCATTAAACGATCATTAATCCATTTTTCATGATTATCCGAGGTTCAACGAATGCTTGTTTATGGCATACCAGCACCCCCAAATGTCTTCTGTTGCTACTCAAATTTTGCGTGGATGCTTTATCTGACCCGAGGAACTTTCTTTGTGATTTCCGTAGAATTTTGTTCCGGGACCCTGGAATCTCGAAAAACAGTGTCTTATACACTTCAATTTGAGCTGTTCGGGAGGTCGTACCGGACCCAGTTTCTTTTTCTCCCGGTTTTTCAATCACGCGTCCGAGGTCATTTCAGGAGTTAACCTATTCGCTTCAGCCTCAAATAATGAGCATTAAACGAGCATTAATCCATTTTTCTCGATTATCCGAGGTTCGACGAATACTTGTTTATGGCATAGCGACATCCCCAAATGTCTTCCATTCCTACTCAAATTTTTTGCGGCTGCTTTATCTGCCTCGAGGAACTTTCTATGTGATTTCCGAAGAATTTTCTTCCGGGACCCTGGAATCCCGAAAAACCGTGTATTATACACTTAAATTTGAGCTGTTCGAAGGGCCGTTCCGGACCTAGTTTCTTTTTCTCCCGGTTTTTCAATCAGGCGTCCGAGCTCGTTACAGGAGTTAACCTTTTCGATTCAGCCTCAAATAACGACCATTAATCCATTTTTCACGATTATCCGAGATCAGATAAATGCTAGTTTATGACATATCGGCACACCCAATTGTCTTCCCATGCTACTCAAATTTTGCGTGGCCGCTTTATCTGACCTGAGGAAATTTCTATGTGATTTCCGGAGGATTTTGTTCCGGGTCCCTGGAATCCCGAAAAACCGTGTATTATACATTTCAATTTGTGCCGTTCGGGAGGTCGTACCGGACCCAGTTTCTTTTTCTCCCGGTTTTTCAATCACGCGTCCGAGGTCATTTCAGGAGTTAACCTATTCGATTCAGCCTTAAATAACGAGCATTAAACGAGCATTAATCCATTTTTCACGATTATCTGAGGTTCGACGAATGCTGATTTATGGCATACCGGCACCCCCAAATGTCTTCCGTTGCTACTCAAATTTTGCGTGGCCGCTTTATCTGACCTGAGAACTTTCTATGTGATTTCCGGAGAATTTTGTTCCGGGACCCTGGAATCCCGAAAAACCGTGTATTATACACTTCAATTTGAGCCGTTCGGGAGGTCATACCGGACCCAGTTTCTTTTTCTCCCGGTTTCTCAATCACGTGTCCGAGGTCCTTTAACCTATTCGTATCAGCCTCAATAACGAGCATTAAACGAGCATTAATCAATATTTTCATGATTATCCGAGGTTCGACGAATGCTGGTTTAGGGCATACCGGCACCCCCAAATGACTTCCGTTGCTACTCAAATTTTGCAAGACCGCTTTATCTAACTCGAGGAACTTTCTATGTGATTTCCGGAGAATTTTGTTTCGGGACCCTGGAATCCTGAAAAACCGTGTATTATACACTTCAATTTGAGCTGTTCGGGAGGTCGTACCGGACCTAGTTTCTTTTTCTCCTTGTTTTTCAATCACGCGCCGAGGTCGTTTCAAGAGTTAACCTTATCGATTCAGCCTCAAATAACGAGCATTAATCCGTTTTTCACGATTATCCGAGGTTCGACAAATGCTAGTTTATGACATACCGGCACACACAAATGTCTTCCGTTGCTACTCAAATTTTGCGTGGCCGCTTTATCTGACCTGAGGAAATTTCTATGTGATTTCCGGAGAATTTTGTTCCGGGACCCTGGAATCCCCAAAAACCGTGTATACACTTCAATTTGAGCCGTTCGGGAGGTCGTACCGGACCCAGTTTCTTTTTCTCCCGGTTTTTCAATCACGCGTCCGAGGTCATTTCAGTAGTTAACCTATTCGATTCAGCTTCAAATAACGAGCATTAATCCATTTTTCACGATAATCCGAGATTCGACGAATGCTGATTTATGGCATACCGGCACCCCCAAATGTCTTCCGTTGCTACTCAAATTTTGCGTGGCCGCTTTATCTGACTTGGGGAACTTTCTATGTGATTTCCGGAGAATTTTGTTCCGGGACCCTGGAATCCCGAAAAACCGTGTATTATACACTTCAATTTGAGCCGTTCAGGAGGTCGTACCGGACCCAGTTACTTTTTCTCCCGGTTTTTCAATCACGCGTCCGAGGTCATTGCAGGAGTTAACCTATTCGATTCAGCCTCAAATAAAGAACATTAATCCGTTTTTCACGATTATCCGAGGTTCGACAAATGCTGGTTTATGACATACCGGCACACCCAAATGTCTTCCGTTGCTACTCAAATTTTGCGTGGCCGCTTTATCTGACCTGAGGAAATTTCTATGTGATTTCTGGAGAATTTTGTTCCGGGACCCTGGAATCCCCAAAAACCGTGTACACACTTCAATTTGAGCCGTTCGGGAGGTCGTACCGGGCCCAGTTTCTTTTTCTCTCGGTTTTTCAATCACGCGTCCGAGGTCATTTCAGTAGTTAACCTATTCGATTCAGCTTCAAATAACGAGCATTAATCCATTTTTCAAGATAATCCGAGGTTCGACGAATGTTGATTTATGGCATACCGGCACCCCCAAAGGTCTTCCGTTGCTACTCAAATTTTGCGTGGCCGCTTTATCTGACTTAGGGAACTTTCTATGTGATTTCCGGAGAATTTTGTTCCGGGACCCCGGAATCACGAAAAACCGTGTATTATACACTTCAATTTGAGCCGTTCAGGAGGTCGTACCGGACCCAGTTTCTTTTTCTCCCGGTTTTTCAATGACGCGTCCGAGGTCATTGCAGGAGTTAACCTATTCGATTCAGCCTCAAATAACGAGCATTAATCCATTTTTTCACGATTATCCGAGGTTCGAGGAATGCTGGTTTATGGCATACCGGCACCCCCAAATGTCTTCCGTAGCTACTCAAATTTTGCGTGACGACTTTATCTGACCCGAGAAACTTTCTATGTGATTTCCGGAGAATTTTGTTCCGGGACCTTGGAATCCCGAAAAACCGTGTAGTATACACTTCAATTAGAGCCGTTCGGGAGGTCGTACCGGACCAAGTTTCTTTTTCTCCCGGTTTTTCAATCACACGTCCGAGGTCATTTCAGGAGTTATCCTATTTTATTCAGCCTCAAATAACGAGCATTAATCAATTTTTTCACGATTATCCGAGTTCGACGAATGCTTGTTTATGGCATACCGGCACCCCCAAATGTCTTCCGTTGCTACTCAAATTTTGCATGACCGCTTTATTTGACCCGAGGAGCTTTCTATGTGATTTCCGGAGAATTTTGTTCCGGGACCCTGGGATCTCGAAAAACCGTGTAGTTTACACTTCAATTAGAGCCGTTCGGGTGGTCGTACCGGACCCAGTTTCTTTTTCTCTCGGTTTTTCAACCACGCGTCCGAGGTCATTTCAGGAGTTAACCTATTCGATTCAGCCTTAAATAACGACCATTAAAGGAGCATTAATCCATTTTTCACGATTATCCGAGGTTCGACGAATGCTGGTTTATGGCATACCGGCACTCCCAAATGTCTTCCGTTGCTACTCAAATTTTGCGTGGCCGCTTTATCTGGCCTGAGGAACTTTCTGTGTGATTTCCGGAGAATTTTGTTCCGAGACCCTGGAATCCCAAAAAACCGTGTAGTATACACTTAAATTAGAGCCGTTCGGGAGGTCTTACCGGACCCAGTTTCTTTTTCTCCCGCTTTTTCAATCACGCGTCAAAGGTCATTTCAGGAGTTAACCTATTCGATTCAGCCTCAAATAATGAGCATTAAACGAGCATTAATCCATTTTTCACGATTATCCGAGGTTCAACAAATGCTGGTTTAGGGCATACCGGCACCCCCAAATGTCTTCCGTTGCTACTCAAATTTTGCATGGCGTCTTTATCTGACCCGAGGAACTTTCTTTGTGATTTCCGGAGAATTTTGTTCCGGGACCCTGGAATCCCCAAAAACCGTGTATACACTTAAATTTGAGCCGTTCGGGAGGTCGTACCGGGCCCAGTTTCTTTTTCTCCCGGTTTTTCAAGCACGCGTCCGAGGTCATTTCAGTAGTTAACCTATTCGATTCAGCTTCAAATAACGAGCATTAATCCATTTTTCACGATAATCCGAGGTTCGACGAATGTTGATTTATGGCATACCGGCACCCCCAAATGTCTTCCGTTGCTACTCAAATTTTGCGTGGCCGCTTTATCTGACTTAGGGAACTTTCTATGTGATTTCCGGAGAATTTTGTTCCGGGACCCCGGAATCCCGAAAAACCGTGTATTATACACTTCAATTTGAGCCGTTCAGGAGGTCGTACCGGACCCAGTTTCTTTTTCTCCCGGTTTTTCAATGACGCGTCCGAGGTCATTGCAGGAGTTAACCTATTCGATTCAGCCTCAAATAACGAGCATTAATCCATTTTTTCACGATTATCCGAGGTTCGAGGAATGCTGGTTTATGGCATACCGGCACCCCCAAATGTCTTCCGTTGCTACTCAAATTTTGCATGGCCACTTTATCTGACCCGAGGAACTTTTTTTTGATTTCCGGAGAATTTTGTTCCGGAACCCTGGAATCCCGAAAACAGTGTATTATACACTTCAATTTGAGCCGTTCGGGAGGTCGTACCGAACCGAGTTTCTTTTTCTCCCGGTTTTTCAATCACGCGTCCGAGGTCATTTCAAGAGTTAACCTAATCGATTCAGCCTCAAATAACGAGCATTAATCCATTTTTCACGATTATCCGAGGTTCGACAAATGCTGGTTTATGACATACTGGCACACCCAAATGTCTTCCGTTGCTACTCAAATTTTGCGTGGCCGCTTTATCTCACCTGACGAAACTTTCTGTGTGATTTCCGGAGAATTTTGTTCCGGGACCCTGGAATGTCAAAAAAACGTGTAGTATACACTTCAATTAGAGCCGTTCGGGAGGTCTTACCGGACCCAGTTTCTTTTTCTCCCGGTTTTTCAATCACGCGTCAGAGTTCATTTCAGGAGTTAACATATTCGATTCAGCCTCAAATAATGAGCATTAAACAAGCATTAATCCATTTTTCACGATTATCCGAGGTTCAACGAATGCTGGTTTAGGGCGTACCGGCACCCCCAAATGTCTTCCGTTGCTACTCAAATTTTGCATGGCCTCTTTATCTGACTCGAGGAACTTTCTTTGGGATTTCCGGAGAATTTTGTTCCGGGACATTGGAATCCCGAAAACAGTGTATTATACACTTCAATTTGAGCCGTTTGGGAGGTCGTACCGGACCCAGTTTCTTTTTCTCCCGGTTTTTCAATCACTCGTCCGAGGTCATTTCAGGAGTTAACCTATTCGATTCAGCCTTAAATAACGAGCATTAAACGAACATTAATCCATTTTTTCACGATTATCCGAGGTTCGGCGAATGCTTGTTTATGGCATACCGGCACCCCCAAATGTCTTCCGTTGCTACTCAAATTTTGCGTGACCGCTTTATCTGACCCGAGGAACTTTCTATGTGATTTTCGAAGAATTTTTTTTCGGGACCCTGGAATCCTAAAAAACCGTGTAGTATACACTTCAATTAGAGCCGTTCGGGAGGTCGTACCGGACCCAGTTTCTTTTTCTCCCGGTTTTTCAATCACGCGTCCGAGGTCATTTTAGGAGTTAACCTATTCGCTTCAGCCTCAAATAATGAGCATTAAACGAGCATTAATCCATTTTTCTCGATTATCCGAGGTTCGACAAATACTGGTTTATGGCATACCGACACCCCCATATGTCTTCCGTTGCTACTTAAATTTTGCGTGGCTGCTTTATCTGACTCGAGGAACCTTCTATGTGATTTCCGGAGAATTTTGTTCCGGGACCCTTGAATCCCGAAAAACCGTGTATTATACACTTCAATTTGAGCTATTCGGGAGGTCGTACCGGACCTAGTTTATTTTTCTTCCCGGTTTTTCATTTACGCGCCCAAGGTCATTTCAAGAGTTAACCTATTCGATTCAGCCTCAAATAACGAGCATTAATCCATTTTTCACGATTATCCGAGGTTCGACAAATGCTCGATTATGACATAGCGGCACACCCAAATGTCTTCCGTTGCCACTCAAATTTTGCGTGGCCGGTTTATCTGACCTGAGGTACTTTCTGTGTGATTTTCGGAGAATTTTGTTCTGGGACCGTGGAATCCCGAAAAACCGTGTATTATACACTTCAATTTGAGCCTTTCGGGAGGTCTTACCGGACCTAGTTTCTTTTTCTCCCGCTTTTTCAATCACGCGTCAGAGGTCATTTCAGGAGTTAACCTATTCGATTCAGCCTCAAATAACGAGCATTAAACGAGCATTAATCTATTTTTCACGATTATCCTAGGTTCAACGAATGCTGGTTTATGGCATACCGGCACCCCCAAATGTCTTCCGTTGCTACTCAAATTTTGCGTGGCCGCTTTATCTGACTTGGGGAACTTTCTATGTGATTTCCGGAGAATTTTGTTCCGGGACCCTGGAATCCCGAAAAACCGTGTATTATACACTTCAATTTGAGCCGTTCAGGAGGTCGTACCGGACCCAGTTACTTTTTCTCCCGGTTTTTCAATCACGCGTCCGAGGTCATTTCAGTAGTTAACCTATTCGATTCAGCTTCAAATAACGAGCATTAATCCATTTTTCACAATAATCCGAGGTTCGACGAATGTTGATTTATGGCATACCGGCACCCCCAAATGTCTTCCGTTGCTACTCAAATTTTGCGTGGCCGCTTTATCTGACTTAGGGAACTTTCTATGTGATTTCCGGAGAATTTTGTTCCGGGACCCCGGAATCCCGAAAAACCGTGTATTATACACTTCAATTTGAGCCGTTCAGGAGGTCGTACAGGACCCAGTTTCTTTTTCTCCCGGTTTTTCAATGACGCGTCCGACGTCATTGCAGGAGTTAACCTATTCGATTCAGCCTCAAATAACGAGCATTAATCCATTTTTTCACGATTATCCGAGGTTCGAGGAATGCTGGTTTATGGCATACCGGCACCCCCAAATGTCTTCCGTAGCTACTCAAATTTTGCGTGACGACTTTATCTGACCCGAGAAACTTTCTATGTGATTTCCGGAGAATTTTGTTCCGGGACCTTGGAATCCCAAAAAACCGTGTAGTATACACTTCAATTAGAGCCGTTCGGGAGGTCGTACCGGACCCACTTTCTTTTTCTCCCGGTTTTTCAATCACACGTCCGAGGTCATTTCAGGAGTTATCCTATTTTATTCAGCCTCAAATAACGAGCATTAATCCTTTTTTTCACGATTATCCGAGTTCGACGAATGCTTGTTTATGGCATACCGACACCCCCAAATGTCTTCCGTTGCCACTCAAATTTTGCATGACCGCTTTATTTGACCCGAGGAGCTTTCTATGTGATTTCCGGAGAATTTTGTTCCGGGACCCTGGGATCTCGAAAAACCGTGTAGTTTACACTTCAATTAGAGCCGTTCGGGTGGTCGTACCGGACCCAGTTTCTTTTTCTCTCGGATTTTCAACCACGCGTCCGAGGTCATTTCAGGAGTTAACCTATTCGATTCAGCCTTAAATAACGACCATTAAAGGAGCATTAATCCATTTTTCACGATTATCCGAGGTTCGACGAATGCTGGTTTATGGCATACCGGCACTCCCAAATGTCTTCCGTTGCTACTCAAATTTTGCGTGGCCGCTTTATCTGACCTGAGGAACTTTCTGTGTGATTTCCGGAGAATTTTGTTCCGGGACCCTGGAATCCCAAAAAACCGTGTAGTATACACTTAAATTAGAGCCGTTTGGGAGGTCTTACCGGACCCAGTTTCTTTTTCTCCCGCTTTTTCAATCACGCGTCAAAGGTCATTTCAGGAGTTAACCTATTCGATTCAGCCTCAAATAATGAGCATTAAACGAGCATTAATCCATTTTTCCTGATTATCCGAGGTTCAACAAATGCTGGTTTAGGGCATACCGGCACCCCCAAATGTCTTCCGTTGCTACTCAAATTTTGCATGGCCTCTTTATCTGACCCGAGGAACTTTCTTTGTGATTTCCGGAGAATTTTGTTCCGGAACCCTGGAATCCCGAAAACAGTGTATTATACACTTCAATTTGAGCCGTTCGGAAGGTCGTACCGAACCGAGTTTCTTTTTCTCCCGGTTTTTCAATCACGCGTCCGAGGTCATTTCAAGAGTTAACCTAATCGATTCAGCCTCAAATAACGAGCATTAATCCATTTTTCACGATTATCCGAGGTTCGACAAATGCTGGTTTATGACATACTGGCACACCCAAATGTCTTCCGTTGCTACTCAAATTTTGCGTGGCCGCTTTATCTGACCTGACGAAACTATCTGTGTGATTTCCGGAGAATTTTGTTCCGGGACCCTGGAATGTCAAAAAAACGTGTAGTATACACTTCAATTAGAGCCGTTCGGGAGGTCTTACCGGACCCAGTTTCTTTTTCTCCCGGTTTTTCAATCACGCGTCAGAGGTCCTTTCAGGAGTTAACATATTCGATTCAGCCTCCAATAATGAGCATTAAACAAGCATTACTCCATTTTTCACGATTATCCGAGGTTCAACGAATGCTGGTTTAGGGCGTACCGGCACCCCCAAATGTCTTCCGTTGCTACTCAAATTTTGCATGGCCTCTTTATCTGACTCGAGGAACTTTCTTTGGGATTTCCGGAGAATTTTGTTCCGGGACATTGGAATCCCGAAAACAGTGTATTATACACTTCAATTTGAGCCGTTTGGGAGGTCGAACCGGACCCAGTTTCTTTTATTCCGGTTTTTCAATCACTCGTCCGAGGTCATTTCAGGAGTTAACCTATTCGATTCAGCCTTAAATAACGAGCATTAAACGAAAATTAATCCATTTTTTCACGATTATCCGAGGTTCGACGAATGCTGGTTTATGGCATACCGGCACCCCCAAATGTCTTCCGTTGCTACTCAAATTTTGCGTGACCGCTTTATCTGACCCGAGGAACTTTCTATGTGATTTTCGAAGAATTTTGTTTCGGGACCCTGGAATCCTAAACAACCGTGTAGTATACACTACAATTAGAGCCGTTCGGGAGGTCGTACCGGACCCAGTTTCTTTTTCTCCCGGTTTTTCAATCACGCGTCCGAGGTCATTTTAGGAGTTAACCTATTCGCTTCAGCCTCAAATAATGAGCATTAAACGAGCATTAATCCATTTTTCTCGATTATCCGAGGTTCGACAAATACTGGTTTATGGCATACCGACACCCCCATATGTCTTCCGTTGCTACTTAAATTTTGCGTGGCTGCTTTATCTGACCCGAGGAACCTTCTATGTGATTTCCGGAGAATTTTGTTCCGGGACCCTTGAATCCCGAAAAACCGTGTATTATACACTTCAATTTGAGCTATTCGGGAGGTCATACCGGACCTAGTTTATTTTTTTTCCCGGTTTTTCATTTACGCGCCCAAGGTCATTTCAAGAGTTAACCTATTCGATTCAGCCTCAAATAACGAGCATTAATCCATTTTTCACGATTATCCGAGGTTCGACAAATGTTGGATTATGACATAGCGGCACACCCAAATGTCTTCCGTTGCCACTCAAATTTTGTGGGCCGGTTTATCTGACCTGAGGTACTTTCTGTGTGATTTTCGGAGAATTTTGTTCCGGGACCGTGGAATCCCGAAAAACCGTGTATTATACACTTCAATTTGAGCCTTTCGGGAGGTCTTACCGGACCTAGTTTCTTTTTCTCCCGCTTTTTCAATCACGCGTCAGAGGTCATTTCAGGAGTTAACCTATTCGATTCAGTCTCAAATAACGAGCATTAAACGAGCACTAATCCATTTTTCACGATTATCCGAGGTTCGACGAATGCTGGTTTATGGCATACCGGCATCCCCAAATGTCTTCCGTTGCTAATCAAATTTTGCGTGGCCGCTTTATCTGACCTAAGGAACTTTCTGTGTGATCTCCGGAGAATTTTGTTCCGGGACCCTTGAATCCCGAAAAACCCTGTATTATACACTTCAATTTGAGCCGTTCGGGAGGTCGTACCGGACCCAGTTTCTTTTTCCCCCGGTTTTTCAATCACGCGTCCGAGTCGTTTCAGGAGTTAACCTATTCGATTCAGCCTCAAATAACGAGCATTTAACGAGCATTAATCCATTTTTCTCGATTATCCGAGGTTCGACAAATACTGGTTTATGGCATACCGACACCCCCAAATGTCTTCCGTTGCTACTCAAATTTTGCGTGGCTGCTTTATCTGACTCGAGGAACCTTCTATGTGATTTCCGGAGAATTTTGTTCCAGGACCCTGGAATCCCGAAAAACCGTGTATTGTACACTTCAATTTGAGCTGTTCGGGAGGTCGTACTGGACCTAGTTTGTTTTTTTTCCCGGTTTTTCAATCACGCGTTCTAGGTCGTTTCAGGAGTTAACCTATTCGATTCAGCCTCAAATAACGAGCATTAAACGAGCATTAATCCATTTTTCACGGTTATCCGAGGTTCGACAAATGCTGGTTTATGACATACCGGCACACCCAAATGTCTTCCGTTGCTACTCATATTTTGCGTTGCCGCTTTATCTTACCTGAGGTACTTTCTGTGTGATTTTCGGAGAATTTTGTTCCGGGACCCTGAAATCCCGAAAAACCGGGTATTATACACTTCAATTTGAGCCGTTCGGAAGGTCGTACCGGACCCAGTTTCTTTTTCTCCCGGTTTTTCAATCACGCGTCCGAGGTCATTTCAGGAGTTAACCTATTCGATTCAGCCTCAAATAATGAGCATTAATCCATTTTTCACGATTATCCAAGGTTCGACGAATGCTGGTTTATGGCATACCGGCACCCCCAAATGTCTTCCGTTGCTACTCAAATTTTGCGTGGCCGCTTTATCTGACCTAAGCAACAGTCTGTGTCATCTCCGGAGAATTTTGTTCCGGGACCATGGAATCCCGAAACACCGTGTAGTATACACTTCAATTAGAGCCGTTCGGGAGGTCGTACCGGACCCGGTTTCTTTTTCTCCCGGTTTTTCAATCACGCGTCCAAGGTCATTTCAGGAGTTAACCTATTCGATTCAGCCTCAAATAACGAGCATTAAAGGAGCATTAATCCATTTTTCACGATTATCCGAGGTTCGACGAATGCTAGTTTATGGCATACTGGCATCCCCAAATGTCTTCCGTTGCTAATCAAATTTTGCGTGGCCGCTTTATCTGACCTAAGGAACTTTCTGTGTGATCTCCGGAGATTTTTGTTCCGGGACCCTTGAATCCCGAAAAACCCTGTATTATACACTTCAATTTGAGCCGTTCGGGAGGTCGTACCGGACCCAGTTTCTTTTTCCCCCGGTTTTTCAATCACGCATCCGAGTCGTTTCAGGAGTTAACCTATTCGATTAATCCTCAAATAACGAGCATTAAACAAGCATTAATTCATTTTTCACGATTATCCGAAGTTCGACGAATGCTGGTTTATGGCATACCAGCACCCCCAAATGTCTTCCGTTGCTACTCAAAGTTTGCGTGTCCGCTTTATCAGACCTGAGGAACTTTCTATGTGATTTCCGGAGAATTTTGTTCCGGGACCTTGGAATCCCGAAAAACCGTGTATTATACACTTCAATTTGAGCCGTTCGGGAGGTCGTACCGGACCCAGTTTCTTTTTCTCCCGGTTTTTTAATCACGCGTCCGAGGTCATTTCAGGAGTTAACCTATTCGATTCACCCTTAAATAACGAGCATTAAAGGAGCATTAATCCATTTTTCACGATTATCCCGGGTTCGACGAATGCTGGTTTATGGCATACCGGCACCCCCAAATGTCTTCCGTTGCTACTTAAATTTTGAGTGGCCGCTTTATCTGACCTAAGGAACTTTCTGTGTGATCTCCGGAGAATTTTGTTCCGGGGCCCTGGAATCCCGAAAAACCGTGTATTATACACTTCAATTTGAGCCGTTCGGGATGTTTTACCGGACCCAGTTTCTTTTTCTCCCGGTTTTTCAATCACGCGTCAGAGATCATTTCAGGAGTTAACCTATTCGATTCAGCCTCAAATAACGAGTATTAAACGAGCATTAATCCATTTTTTCACGATTATCCGAGGTTCGACGAATGCTGGTTTATGGCATACCGGCACCCCCAAATGTCTTCCGTTGCTACTCAAATTTTGAGTGGCCGCTTTATCTGACCTAAGGAACTTTCTGTGTGATCTCCGGAGAATTTTGTTCCGGGACCCTTGAATCCCGAAAAACCCTGTATTATACACTTTAATTTGAGCCGTTCGGGAGTTCGTACCGGACCTAGTTTCTTTTTCCCCCGGTTTTTCAATCACGCGTCCGAGTCGTTTCAGGAGTTAACCTATTCGATTAATCCTCAAATAACGAGCATTAAACAAGCATTAATTCATTTTTCACGATTATCCGAAGTTCGACGAATGCTGGTTTATGGCATACCGGCACCCCCAAATGTCTTCCGTTGCTACTCAAATTTTGCGTGGCCGCTTTATCTGACCTAAGGAACTTTCTGCGTGACCTTTAGAGAATTTTGTTCCGGGACCCTGAAATCCCGAAAAACCGTGTATACACTTCAATTTGAGCCGTTCGGGAGGTCGTACCGGACCCAGTTTCTTTTTCTCCCGGTTTTTCAATCACGCGTCCGAGGTCGTTTCAGGATTTAACCTATTCGATTAATCCTCAAATAATGAGCATTAAACAAGCATTAATCCATTTTTCACGATTATCCGAGGTTCGACGAATGCTGGTTTATGGCATACCACCCCCAAATGTCTTCCGTTGCTACTCAATTTTTGCGTGACCGTTTTACCAAACCTGAGGAACTTTCTATGTGATTTCCGAAGAGTTTTGTTCCGGGACCCTGGAATCCCGAAAAACCGTGTATTATACACTTTAATTTGAGCCGTTCGGGAGGTCGTACCGGACCCAGTTTCTTTTTCTCCCGGTTTTTCAATCACGCGTCCGAGGTAATTTCAGGAGTTAACCTATTCGATTCAGCCTCAAATAACGAGCATTAAACGAGCATTAAACCATTTTTCACGATTATCTGAGGTTCAACGAATGCTGATTTATAGCATACCGGCACCCCCAAATGTCTTCCGTTGCTTCTCAAATTTTGTGTGGCCGCTATATCTGACCTGAGGAACTTCCTATGTAATTTCCGGAGAATTTTGTTCCGGGACCCTGGAATCCCGAAAAACCGTGTATTATACACTTCAATTTGAGCCGTTCGGGAGGTCGTACCGGACCCAGTTTCTTTTTCTCCCGGTTTTTCAATCACGTGTCCGAGGTCATTTCAGGAGTTAACCTATTCGATTCAGCCTCAAATAACGAGCATTAAACGAGCATTAATCCATTTTTCACAATTATCCCAGGTTCGACGAATGCTGGTTTATGGCATACCGGCACCCCCAAATGTCTTCCGTTGCTACTCAAATTTTGCGTGGCCGCTTTATCTGACCTAAGGAACGTTCTGCGTGATCTTTAGAGAATTTTGTTCCGGGACCCTGGAATCCCGAAAAACCGTGTATACACTTCAATTTGAGCCGTTCGGGAGGTCGTACCGGACCCAATTTCTTTTTCTCCCGGTTTTTTAATCACGCGTCCGAGGTCATTTCAGGAGTTAACCTATTCGATTCAGCCTTAAATAACGAGCATTAAAGGAGCATTAATCCATTTTTCACGATTATCCCACGTTCGACGAATGCTGGTTTATGGCATACCGGCACCCCCAAATGTCTTCCGTTGCTACTCAAATTTTGAGTGGCCGCTTTATCTGACTTAAGGAACTTTCTGTGTGATCTCCGGAGAATTTTGTTCCGGGGCCCTGGAATCCCGAAAAACCGTGTATTATACACTTCAATTTGAGCCGTTCGGGATGTTTTACCGGACCCAGTTTCTTTTTCTCCCGGTTTTTCAATCACGCGTCAGAGGTCATTTCAGGAGTTAACCTATTCGATTCAGCCTCAAATAACGAGTATTAAACGAGCATTAATCCATTTTTTCACGATTATCCGAGGTTCGACGAATGCTGGTTTATGGCATACCGGCACCCCCAAATGTCTTCTGTTGCTACTCAAATTTTGAGTGGCCGCTTTATCTGACCTAAGGAACTTTCTGTGTGATCTCCGGAGAATTTTGTTCCGGGTCCCTGGAATCCCGAAAAACCGTGTAGTATACACTTCAATTAGAGCCGTTCGGGAGGTCGTACCGGACCCAGTTTCTTTTTCTCCCGGTTTTTCAATCACGCGTCCGAGGTCATTTCAGGAGTTAACCTATTCGATTCAGCCTTAAATAACGAGCATTAAAGGAGCATTAATCCATTTTTCACGATTATCCCGGGTTCGACGAATGCTGGTTTATGGCATACCGGCACCCCCAAATGTCTTCCGTTGCTACTTAAATTTTGAGAGGCCGCTTTATCTGACCTAAGGAACTTTCTGTGTGATCTCCGGAGAATTTTGTTCCGGGTCCCTGGAATCCCGAAAAACCGTGTAGTATACACTTCAATTAGAGCCGTTCGGGATGTCGTACCGGACCCAGTTTCTTTTTGTCCCGGTTTTTCAATCACGCGTCTGAGGTCATTTCAGGAGTTAAACTATTCGATTCAGCCTCAAATAACGAGCATTAAACGAGCATTAATCCATTTTTCACGATTATCCGAGGTTCGAAGAATGCTGGTTCATGGCATACCGACACCCTCAAATGTCTTCCGTTGCAACTCAAATTTTGCGTGGCTGCTTTATCCGACCTGAGGAACTTTCTATGTGATTTCCGGAGAATTTTGTTCCGGGACCCTGGAATCCCGAAAAATTGTTTATTTATATACTTTGAGCCGTTCGGGAGGTCGTACCGGACCCAGTTTGTTTTTCTCCCGGATTTTCAATCACGCGTCCGAAGTCATTTCAGGAGTTAACCTATTCAATTTAGCCTCAAATAACGAGCATTAAGCGAGCATTAATCCATTTTTCACGATTATCCCAGGTTCGACGAATGCTGGTTTATGGCATACCGGCACCCCCAAATATCTTCCGTTGCTACTCAAATTTTGCATGGCCGCTTTATCTGACCTAAGGAACTTTCTGCGTGATCTTTAGAGAATTTTGTTCCGGGACCCTGGAATCCCGAAAAACCGTGTATACACTTCAATTTGAGCCGTTCGGGAGGTCGTACCGGACCCAGTTTCTTTTTCTCCCGGTTTCTCAATCACGCGTCCGAGGTCGTTTCAGGATTTAACCTATTCGATTAATCCTCAAATAATGAGCATTAAACAAGCATTAATCCATTTTTCACGATTATCCGGGGTTCGATGAATGCTGGTTTATGGCATACCAACACCCCCAAATGTCTTCCGTTGCTACTCAAATTTTGCGTGACCTCTTTATCTGACCTAAGGAACTTTCTATTTGATTTCCGAAGAATTTTGTTCCGGGACCCTGTAATCCCGAAAAACCGTGTAGTATACACTTCAATTAGAGTCGTTCGGGAGGTCGTACCGGACCCAGTTTCTTTTTATCCCGATTTTTCAATCACGCGTCCAAGGTCATTTCAGGAGTTAACCTATTCGATTCAGCCTTAAATAACGAGCATTAAACGAGCATTAATCTATTTTTCACGATTATCCGAGGTTCGACGAATGCTAGTTTATGGCATACCGGCACCCCCAAATGTCTTCCGTTGCTACTCAAATTTTGCGTGGCCGCTTTATCTGACCTAAAGAACTTTCTGTGTGATATCCGGAGAATTTTTTTCGGCGACCCTGGAATCCCGAAAAACCGTGTATTATACACTTCAATTTGAGCCGTTCGGGAGGTCGTACCGGACCGAGTTCTTTTTCTCCCGGTTTTTCAATCACGCGTCCGAGGTCATTTGAGGAGTTAACCTATTCGATTAATCCTCAAATAACGAGTATTAAACAAGCATTAATCCATTTTTCACGATTATCCGAGGTTCGACGAATGGTGGTTTATGGCATACCAGCACCACCAAATGTCTTCTGTTGCTACGTAAATTTTGCGTGCCCGCTTTATCAGACCTGAGGAACTTCCTATGTAATTTCCAGAGAATTTTGTTCCGGGACCCTGGAATCCCGAAAAATCGTGTATTAGACACTTCAATTTGAGCCGTTCGGGAGGTCGTACCGGACCCAGTTTCTTTTTCTCCCAGTTTTTCAATCACGCGTCCGAGGTCATTTCAGGAGTTAACCTATTCGATTCAGCCTTAAATAACGAGCATTAAAGGAGCATTAATCCATTTTTCACGATTATCCCAGGTTCGACGAATGCTGGTTTATGGCATACCGGCACCCCCAAATGACTTCCGTTGCTACTCAAATTTTGCGTGACCTTTTTATCTAACCCGATGAACTTTCTATGAGATTTCCGGATAATTTTGTTCCGAGACCCTGGAATCCCGAAAAACCGTGTAGTATACACTTCAATTAGAGCCGTACCGGACCCAGTTTCTTTTTCTCACGATTTTTCAATCACGCGTCCGAGGTCATTTCAGGAGTTAACCTATTCGATTCAGCCTTAAATAACGAGCATTAAAGGAGCATTAATCCATTTTTCACGACTATCCGAGTTTCGACGAATGCTGGTTTATGGCATACCGGCACCCCCAAATGTCTTTCGTTGCTACTCAAGTTTTGCGTGGCCTCTTTATCTAACCTGAGGAACTTTCTATGTGATTTCCGGAGAATTTTGTTCCGGGACCCTGGAATCCTGAAAAACCGTGTATTATACACTTCAATTTGAACCGTTCGGAAGGTCTTACCGGACTCAGTTTCTTTTTCTCCCGCTTTTTAAATCACGCGTCCGAGGTCATTTCTGGAGTTAACTTATTCTATCCGGCCTCAAATAACAAGCATTAAACGATCATTAATCCATTTTTCATGATTATCCGAGGTTCAACGAATGCTGGTTTATGGCATACCAGCACCCCCAAATGTCTTCTGTTGCTACTCAAATTTTGCGTGGACGCTTTATCTGACCCGAGGAACTTTCTTTGTGATTTCCGTAGAATTTTGTTCCGGGACCCTGGAATCCCGAAAAACAGTGTATTATACACTTCAATTTGAGCTGTTCGGGAGGTCGTACCGGACCCGGTTTCTTTTTCTCCCGGTTTCTCAATCACGCGTCCGAGGTCATTTCAGGAGTTAACCTATTCGATTCAGCCTCAAATAACGAGCATTAAGCGAGCATTAATCCATTTTTCACGATTATCCCAGGTTCGACGAATGCTGGTTTATGGCATACCGGCACCCCCAAATGTCTTTCGTTGCTACTCAAGTTTTGCTTGGCCTCTTTATCTAACCTGAGAATCTTTCTATGTGATTTCCGGAGAATTTTGTTCCGGGACCCTGGAATCCCGAAAAACTGTGTATTATACACTTCAATTTGAACCGTTCGGAAGGTCTTAGCGGACCCAGTTTCTTTTTCTCCCGCTTTTTCAATCACGCGTCCGAGGTCATTTCTGGAGTTAACTTATTCTATCCGGCCTCAAATAACGAGCATTAAATGATCATTAATCCATTTTTCTCGATTATCCGAGGTTCGACGAATACTTGTTTATGGCATACCGACATCCCCAAATGTCTTCCATTGCTACTCAAATTTTGCGCGGATGCTTTATCTGACTCGAGGAACTTTCTATGTGATTTCCGAAGAATTTTCTTCCTGGACCCTGGAATCCCGAAAAACCGTGTATTATCCACTTAAATTTGAGCTGTTCGAAGGGCCGTTCCGGACCTAGTTTCTTTTTCTCCCGGTTTTTCAATCACGCGTCCGAGCTCGTTACAGGAGTTAACCTATTCGATTCAGCCTCAAATAACGAGCATTAATCCATTTTGCACGATTATCCGAGATCAGATAAATGCTGGTTTATGACATACCGGCACACCCAAATGTCTTCCCTTGCTACTCAAATTTTGCGTGGCCGCTTTATCTGACCTGCGGAAATTTCTATGTGATTTCCGGAGGATTTTGTTCAGGGTCCCTGGAATCCCGAAAAAACGTGTATTATACATTTCAATTTGTGCCGTTCGGGATGTCGTACCGGACCCAGTTTCTTTTTCTCACGGTTTTTCAATCACGCGTCCGAGGTCATTTCCGGAGTTAACCTATTCGATTCAGCCTTAAATAACGAGCATTAAACGAGCATTAATCCATTTTTCACGATTATCTGAGGTTCGACGAATGCTGATTTATGGCATACCGGCACCCCCAAATGTCTTCCGTTGCTACTCAAATTTTGCGTGGCCGCTTTATCTGACTTGAGGAACTTTCTATGTGATTTCCGGAGAATTTTGTTCCGGGACCCTGGAATCCCGAGAAACCGTGTATTATATACACTTCAATTTGAGTCGTTCGGGAGGTCGTACCGGACCCAGTTTCTTTTTCTCCCGGTTTCTCAATCACGCGTCCGAGGTCCTTTAACCTATTCGTATCAGCCTCAATAACGAGCATTAAACGAGCATAAATCAATATTTTCACGATTATCCGAGGTTCGACGAATGCTGGTTTAGGGCATACCGGCACCCCCAAATGACTTCCGTTGCTACTCAAATTTTGCGTGACCGCTTTATCTAACCCGAGGAACTTTCTATGTGATTTCCGGAGAATTTTGTTTCGGGACCCTGGAATCCCGAAAAACCGTGTATTATACACTTCAATTTGAGCTGTTCGGGAGGTCGTACCGGACCTAGTTTCTTTTTCTCCTTGTTTTTCAATCACGCGCCCGAGGTCGTTTCAGGAGTTAACCTTATCGATTGAGCCTCAAATAACGAGCATTAATCCGTTTTTCACGATTATCCGAGGTTCGACAAATGCTGGTTTATGACATACCGGCACACCCAAATGTCTTCCGTTGCTACTCAAATTTTGCGTGGCCGCTTTATCTGACCTGAGGAAATTTCTATGTGATTTCCGGAGAATTTTGTTCCGGGACCCTGGAATCCCGAAAAACCGTGTATTATATACTTCAATTTGAGCCGTTCAGGAGGTCGTACCGGACCCAGTTTCTTTTTCTCCCGGTTTTTCAATCACGCGTCCGAGGTCATTGCAGGAGTTAACCTATTCGATTCAGCCTCAAAAAACGAGCATTAATCCATTTTTTCACGATTATCCGAGGTTCGAGGAATGCTGGTTTATGGCATACCGGCACCCCCAAATGTCTTCCGTAGCTACTCAAATTTTGCGTGACGGCTTTATCTGACCCGAGAAACTTTCTATGTGATTTCCGGATAATTTTGTTACGGGACCCTGGGATCCCGAAAAACCGTGTAGTTTACACTTCAATTAGAGCCGTTCGGGTGGTCGTACCGGACCCAGTTTCTTTTTCTCTCGGTTTTTCAACCACGCGTCCGAGGTCATTTCAGGAGTTAACCTATTCGATTCAGCCTTAAATAACGAGCATTAAAGGAGCATTAATCCATTTTTCACGATTATCCGAGGTTCGACGAATGCTGGTTTATGGCATACCGGCACTCCAAAATGTCTTCCGTTGCTACTCAAATTTTGCGTGGCCGCTTTATCTGACCTGAGAAACTTTCTGTGTGATTTCCGGAGAATTTTGTTCCGGGACCCTGGAATCCCAAAAAACCGTGTAGTATACACTTCAATTAGAGCCGTTCGGGAGGTTTTACCGGACCCAGTTTCTTTTTCTCCCGCTTTTTCAATCACGCGTCAGATGTCATTTCAGGAGTTAACCTATTCGATTCAGCCTCAAATAATGAGCATTAAACGAGCATTAATCCATTTTTCACGATTATCCGAGGTTCAACAAATGCTGGTTTAGGGCATACTGGCACCCTCAAATGTCTTCCGTTGCTACTCAAATTTTGCATGGCCTCTTTATCTGACCCGATGAACTTTCTTTGTGATTTCCGGAGAATTTTGTTCCGGGACCCTGGAATCCCGAAAACAATGTATTATACACTTCAATTTGAGCCGTTCGGGAGGTCGTACCGAACCGAGTTTCTTTTTCTCCCGGTTTTTCAATCACGCGTCCGAGGTCATTTCAAGAGTTAACCTAATCGATTCAGCCTCAAATAACGAGCATTAATCCATTTTTCACGATTATCCGAGGTTCGACAAATGCTGGTTTATGACATACTGGCACACCCAAATGTCTTCCGTTGCTACTCAAGTTTTGCGTGGCTGCTTTATCTGACCTGAGGAAACTTTCTGTGTGATTTCCGGAGAATTTTGTTCCGGGACCCTGGAATGTCAAAAAAACGTGTAGTATACACTTCAATTAGTGCCGTTCGGGAGGTCTTACCGGACCCAGTTTCTTTTTCTCCCGGTTTTTCAATCACGCGTCAGAGGTCATTTCAGAAGTTAACATATTCGATTCAGCCTCAAATAATGAGCATTAAACAAGCATTAATCCATTTTTCACTATTATCCGAGGTTCAACGAATGCTGGTTTAGGGCGTACCGGCACCCCCAAATGTCTTCCGTTGCTACTCAAATTTTGCATGGCCTCTTTATCTGACCCGAGGAACTTTCTTTGTGATTTCCGGAGAATTTTGTTCCGGGACCTTGAAATCCCGAAAACAGTGTATTATACACTTCAATTTGAGCCGTTTGGGAGGTCGTACCGGACCCAGTTTCTTTTTCTCCCGGTTTTTCAATCACTCGTCCGAGGTCATTTCAGGAGTTAACCTATTCGATTCAGCCTTAAATAACGAGCATTAAAGGAACATTAATCCATTTTTTCACGATTATCCGAGGTTCGACGAATGCTGGTTTAATTTATGGCATACCGGCACCCCCAAATGTCTTCCGTTGCTACTCAAATTTTGCGTGACCGCTTTATCTGACCCGAGGAACTTTCTATGTGATTTTCGAAGAATTTTGTTTCGGGACCCTGGAATCCTAAAAAACCGTGTAGAATACACTTCAATTAGAGCCGTTCGGGAGGTCGTACCGGACCCAGTTTCTTTTTCTCCCGGTTTTTCAATCACGCGTCCGAGGTCATTTTAGGAGTTAACCTATTCGCTTCAACCTCAAATAATGAGCATTAAACGAGCATTAATCCATTTTTCTCGATTATCCGAGGTTCGACAAATACTGGTTTATGGCATACCGACACCCCCATATGTCTTCCGTTGCTACTTAAATTTTGCGTGGCTGCTTTATCTGACTCGAGAACCTTCTATGCGATTTCCGGAGAATTTTGTTCCGGGACCCTTGAATCCCGAAAAACCGTGTATTATACACTTCAATTTGAGCTATTCGGGAGGTCGTACCGGACCTAGTTTATTTTTTTTCCTGGTTTTTCATTTACTCGCCCAAGGTCATTTCAAGAGTTAACCTATTCGATTCAGCCTCAAATAACGAGCATTAATCCATTTTTCACGATTATCCGAGGTTCGACAAATGCTGGATTATGACATAGCGGCACACCCAAATGTCTTCCGTTGCCACTCAAATTTTGCGTGGCCGGTTTATCTGACCTGAGGTACTTTCTGTGTGATTTTCGGAGAATTTTGTTCCGGGACCGTGGAATCCCGAAAAACCGTGTATTATACACTTCAATTTGAGCCTTTCGGGAGGTCTTACCGGACCTAGTTTCTTTTTCTCCCGCTTTTTCAATCACGCGTCAGAGGTCATTTCAGGAGTTAACCTATTCGATTCAGCCTCAAATAACGAGCATTAAACGAGCATTAATCTATTTTTCACGATTATCCTAGGTTCAACGAATGCTGGTTTATGGCATATCGGCACCCCTAAATGTCTTCCGTTGCTACCCAAATTTTGCGTGGCAGCTTTATCTGACCTGAGGAACTTTCTTTGTGATTTCCGGAAAATTTTGTTCCGGGACCCTGGAATCCCGAAAAAAGTGTATTACACTTCAATTTGAGCCGTTCGGGAGGTCGTACCGGACCGAGTTTCTTTTTCTCCCGGTTTTTCAATCACGCGTCCGAGGTCATTTCAAGAGTTAACCTATTCGATTCAGCCTCAAATAACGAGTATTAATCCATTTTTCACGATTATCCGAGGTTCGACAAATGCTGGTTTATGACATACCGGCACACCCAAATGTCTTCCGTTGCTACTCAAATTTTGCGTGGCCGCTTTATATGACTTGAGGAACTTTCTATGTGATTTCCGGAGAATTTTGTTCCGGGACCCTGGAATCCCGAAAAACCGTGTATTATACACTTCAATTTGAGCCGTTTAGGAGGTCGTACCGGACCCAGTTTCTTTTTCTCCCGGTTTTTCAATCACGCATCCGAAGTCATTTCAGGAGTTAACCTATTCGATTCAGTCTCAAATAACGAGCATTAAACGAGCACTTATCCATTTTTTCACGATTATCCGAGGATCGACGAATGATGGTTTATGGCATACCGGCACCCCCAATTGTCTTCTGTTGCTACTCAACTTTTGCGTGACCGCTTTATCTGACTCGATGAACTTTCTATGTGATTTCCGAAGAATTTTGTTCCGGGACCCTGGAATCCCAAAAAACCGTGTAGTATACACTTCAATTAGAGCCGTTTGGGAGGTCGTACCGGACCCAGTTTCTTTTTCTCCCGGTTTTTCAATCACGCGTCCGAGGTCATTTCAAGAGTTAACCTATTCGATTCAGCCTCAAATAATGAGCATTAAACGAGCATTAATCCATTTTTCTCGATTATCCGAGGTTCGACAAATACTGGTTTATGGCATACCGACACCCCCAAATGTCTTCCGTTGCTACTCAAATTTTGCGTGGCTGCTTTATCTGACTCGAGGAACCTTCTATGTGATTTCCGGAGAATTTTGTTCCGGGACCCTGGAATCCCGAAAAACCGTGTATTACACTTCAATTTGAGCTGTTCGGGAGGTCGTACTGGACCTAGTTTGTTTTTTTTCCCGGTTTTTCAATCACGCGCCTTAGGTCGTTTCAGGAGTTAACCTATTCGATTCAGCCTCAAATAACGAGCATTAAACGAGCATTAATCCATTTTCACGATTATCCGAGGTTCGACAAATGCTGGTTTATGACATACCGGCACACCCAAATGTCTTCCGTTGCTACTCATATTTTGCGTGGCCGCTTTATCTGACCTGAGGAACTTTCTGTGTGATTTTCGGAGAATTTTGTTCCGGGACCCTGAAATCCCGAAAAACCGTGTATTATACACTTCAATTTGAGCCGTTCGGGAGGTCGTACCGGACCCAGTTTCTTTTTCTCCCGGTTTTTCAATCATGCGTCCGAGGTCATTTCAGGAGTTAACCTATTCGATTCAGCCTCAAATAATGAGCATTAATCCATTTTTCACGATTATCCAAGGTTCGACGAATGCTGGTTTATGGCATACCGGCACCCCCAAATGTCTTCCGTTGCTACTCAAATTTTGCGTTGCCGCTTTTATCTTACTCGAGGACTTTCTATGTGATTTCTGAAGAATTTTGTTCCGGGACCCTGGAATCCCAAAAAACCGTGTATTATACACTTCAATTTGAGCCGTTCAGGAGGTCGTACCGGACCCAGTTTCTTTTTATCCCGGTTTTCGTAGATCCGGTTTACGTTTCATTTTTTCTCGGTTTATCTACCATGCCTAATGTATCGCTTCAGTAGATGCCCTAATCGATCTCAGTGCCAAATAACAAATATTAATCCATTGTTCAAGACTATCCGATTTTAGCCGAGACTGGTTTATCGCATACCGAAAGCCTCAAACATCCTCTGTTTTATTTTAAAATTTGTATGCTCGCTTTATATGAACCTAGGATCCGTTTTTGTGATTTACGGATCTTATTGTTCCGGGACCCTAAAATCCAGAAAATCGTGTATTATAAACTTCAATTTCAGTCGTTTGAGAGGTCGTTCCAGATCACATTTCATTTTTTCCCGTTTTATTTACCACGTGTCAAGGGTTGTTTCAGGAGTTGTCATATTCGATCTCAGTGCCAAATAACAAATATTTTTCCAATGTTCAAAACTACCCGATTTTCGTCTGAGATATGTTTACTTATACTAACACCCTCGTCAAAATGTTCTTTTGGCAATTCTGTAGTGACGCGATCGCTACGAAGTGGAATTTAGCATCCCGAATGGTGCATGGTAATGTAACATGTCCGGTCTGTTCGGCTGATATAGAGGATTGTTTGCATCTTGCGGGTGGGTGTAGGTATACAGCTGGGGTATGGGAGAGTTTGGGGATGGAGCTGAGGCCGATAATGGGGTATGAGGGAGTAAAGAAGTGGGTCGAAGACGTGTTGGGAGAGCTCGATGAGAAGGAAGCCGGGTTGTTTATGTAGGTTAATATCCGTATACTACCCCTTAAATTGCAGGACTATAACGTAAATTTAGACATGCGAATATTGTCATAAAACATAAAAACAATAGAAACGATAAGGAACAAGAAATAACCTCGGGTCCTTTAAATTGTGGCGTAAAGAACAGAAATCAAAGCAGATTTCCTCCTAATCGTTACACCCAAGACTTTGTCCGAGATATGCCCTTGTGCTAGTACAGTGTTCTCCGATTGCCTTGCAATATAGGGAGAACTGATGTGAGTTTTGTCGAGATGAGAGATCTCAGGTTTTTCAGAGAAGAATACTCTTCAAAACCCTAATTTTGTTTCAAATGATGATTGGGTTTAACAGAAGGAGGAGGTCTCCTTTTGTTCTCCTATTTCGGCCAAAACCGTGACCCACAAGGGGAAGTGGGCTTCCACTTCCTCTTGGTTTTAACTCGAGGTCCGGTTCGTTAAATACTAAAATGTATATGACGGGTTTGTATTATAAACTGTTATCGGTTATCGGAAATTAAGGCATCAGCTAATAATACGGGTTAGCTGAATTATTAATACGTGTCAGACAAAACAGTATTGTATAATTATTTTTAATATACATTTAATTAAATATAAATCACGTATATTTAATTTTACGAATTAACTGGTTAATTCGCCTTAGCCCATGATATTTAATCCGTATTAAATATAATATCTCAACATCACATATTTGACTAATTACTAGTCAAATAACTCGGACTAACTGGTTAGTCAATTTTGGCATCTACATGACTGTATTTTCATACCGTCACGTCTCTCGAACGTATCCTATAGGTGTGACTTTTAGGGACCAGTTGATCACCGCCATCTGTATGACAATAACGTCAAACTTATCTAGCAAGCCAACCGTTATTGATAAACGTGGATCAACTGATAATAATACCAAAAGTATGCCCTTTGATCCTTTTAGAGGTTTATAAGTCCTTGCACTAACTGTTAAGGACACCAACCCCAACAAGCTCCCACTTGTCCGTACAAGTGCATGTGCAATGACGTTATCCGCACTAACTGGAGGACACAAGCTCCAACAGTTTATTACGGGCGTTTGGGCAATTTGGGAGATGCGTAATAAGGTCGTGTTTGAAAATAGGGTGGCACGAGTGGAGGAGGTTGTGCTGAGGGTGCGGGGGTTGGTTGGCGAGCTTGATGGCGTAGAGAGAGCAGGGGAGCAGCGGAGTGTGGGGATGCATTAGATGAACCGTGATGGAGAGGGAGTTGGCTAAGGAGTAAGGATGGAGCCAGGTGAAGTGATAATTAGCGTGGATGCGGGGGTTAAGGAAGGTGAAGGAATGGGTTTGGGAGCGCTGTGTAGGGATGTGAATGGGAATTTGTTATGCGGTTGGGAAGGTCGCCGTCGAGAGGAGTTTGAGGCAAGAGTGGCAGAAGCAGAAGCGGTTCTGAATGCGCTTCGGGAAGCTCAAAAGATGAAGTATACAAGGGTCCATGTGGAAAGTGACTGCAAGACTGTTATTGAGGCTCTACAATGTCGTACTCTAGGGCATAGTGATTTTCATATTGTTATTAGTAATATTTTAAAGTTGTGTGTAGGTTTTAATTCCGTCTCTTGGTCTTATGTTCGTCGAACTTTTAACCGAGCAACTCATTTGCTAGCTCATTCTTGTGTTGTGGGTGTAAGTAGGTTCCTCAATGGTACGTCTATTCCTCGTTACATCGTTGAAACTGCTAAAACCGATTTATCAATAAGATTATAATCCTGATTTAGGATTTTTCAAAAAAAAAAAGTCAAAAAAAGAAAAAAAAAATCATCTCATTTTAGGGTAAACTAGTTTTGAAACCCGTGAAAAATCACAGGTCCTATACAAATTTCCTTTTTTTTATTAATACTACTTGTATAAAATATATTTTGATTTGAAAACATTACAGATGATAAAGTAGGATGTAAATTATGAGATTGAACATAATAACGCGGTAATATAAAGAATAATAATAATATGAGATTAGTGGGTAATAGAGGCATTGTATTTGTCGCTAAAATGTGGTTCTTTGTAAAAGATACAAAAAAAATCTAATCATGAGTAACTCTTCTTCTCTTCTATTAACAACCTAGAAAATTAATGGGATTTAGACATTTAATAGAGAGTTTTTTTTTAATGTATATGTTGAACGGATGACGCTGCTCATTGCTCTGATGATTCATGATTTATGCTAACTCGTAAATTCAGTAATGATTTGCATTCTCAATTCATCATACTCAAATTAAATAGTCTAATTACATGTATATGGACATAAGTTGTTTATACAAAAATCAATGATTAATACTTATACATGGGTTTTGTATTATGTAACTTCAAGATATTGGTGCTCCGGAGATTGAGAAGTTTCTTAACCGCCAATTTACCAAAGGCGGTCAAGTTTTTCTCCTTCAATAACTAAAAGAAAAATAGCCTAACAAAGTGAATGAAATAAGACTAATATAGTAATTGAATACATTGAATACGTGTCTCTCCATTTCAAATATAATTATCATTTGATGTTTTTTTTTCTCTTGTAACAATTATCCGTCAATGTTGTGTCGATAATATCACTACAACAAAAAGGCCAAGAATAACTAATAGGCTAAAAACCTTAGCATAATTATTTGAACAAAAATAGATAGGCCAATATCAATTAAAATGATCAACGACATAAAAATACATCCTCAATATGGAGATTACTCCATTCAAGAGCTTCAGATTTGATCATCCATATGAACACATCCTCCAACATCAACTATCGTGTTAACTGATATTGAACTAATATCTGAAATATAAAAATTGACGATTCTTAAATTGTGTTCTGTACTCACCGATTGTCATGTATTAATAATTAAAATAGGAAAATCTCCAAAAAAAAAAAAGAAATTCCAAGAAAAAGATGAGAAACATCATGCTACCTCTTAAAAAATCCACATATTTGTCGATTGTCATTTGCACGTATTGATCTCCAAGTATGTCATGCTCCTGAAAATTCATTCAATTGTACAAATTAGTATTATGCCAAAATCAATTGTACACGAAATACAAAATTGCATAAGATATACCGAGTATATGTAAAATATTATCAAATGAGTTTTGTATTAATAATTAAAATAGGAAAATCTCCCAAAAAAAATGTAAGGGAAAAAATGAGAAACATCATCCTCTTAAAAAATCCACATACTTATCGATTGTCATTTGCACGTATTGATCTCAAAGTATGTCATGCTCCTGAAAATTCAATCAATTGTACAAATTAGTATTATGCCAAAATCAATTGTACACAAAATATAAAATTGCATAAGATATATATACCGGGTATATTTAAAATATTATCAAATGAGTTTGACCAATATAGTAAAATCTTATCATGGAAAAGAGAACATGAGAAAACGAATGAGTTGTAGGTTGATAAAAAAATTATAATAAAAATGCATGTCTATTGTTGTGCTCATGGAATAAACATTATCATCTCAAGAAAAAATAGTAATTAATTAAGAAGTCATAATATCATCAAAAGTTTTAAGGTAAACTAAAAATATGAATCATTATAAAGAAACTTGAGAAATGAGTTATGGAGAAAGAAAATGAAAAGTATGGTTAAATGCTTGTGGTGAATTGGATAAAGTATTGAAATGGAAGAAGATAAAAAGTTTATTGTCTTCTTTAATTTTTTCTAATATTGTAATTGTAAGAATAAATATTAGGGGACATAAAAGAAAATAATTATGATGATGAGACTTGTAATATGACTTTTTGAAATAATGTGATTAGGGGTGTTCATCGGTCCAAAACCGGACCGGACCGGATGAACCCGCGGACTGGATAACCACATATCACAAGACCGTGGACCGGACCGGTTAGAAGGGGACCCGGACCGGACCGGACCGGAACCCTTTAGGTCCGGTTTTTTCCGGGTTTGGACCGGACCGGTACTAATTTATAAGGCAAATTTAGTTTTATTTTTTAATGTGGACCGGACCGGACCGGACCGGAGACCGGTCACCATATTTTTTGGGACCCGGAGACCGGACCGGTATGTATCCGGTCTGGACCGGACCGGACCGGCCGGTCCGTGTCGGTCCGGTTTGCCGGTCCGGACCACTTTTTGTTCACCCCTAAATGTGATTATATCACATGGCATTTAAAAGTGTACTCAATGTTAGCCTTTTTATACTATTTATTCTATAAATTTTAAAGAAATAAATAAATGTATACTTTAATTTTATGAGCCGTGTTAATATTAAAAAAATTTAACCGATTCAGTAACATCTATGTTTTCTTCGAAAAATTTCAATTAAAATGTGAAATATAATTATAGTTATGAAACTTTTATGTGAATTTTGGTAAGTTACATCTTTTTTTGGTTTTTTTAGCTCATCAAATCTTTAATATATACATTTAATTTAAGAATATTAATGATGTCTTTTGATTTTCTTTATTTGTATGTTACACAATATGTAATGACATTTTTGTAAGGACTTTTAGTAATCATTCATTTTTTTATAAGAATTATATCAAATAACCAATAATCTAATAATAATTAATAAATAATTAAATAATCAATAAAAATTAATAGAAATTAATGGGTTGTAAAATATTAAATGCTAATGCCATGTGAAATTGAATTAAATGCTTTAATCTAACCTTTTAACTATATTGTATAGATTTACTTAAGTATTTACAGAATTTGTTTGTAAATTACTTAAATTAAATAAATATTTTCTTTTCCATATATTTTATATTTTCCAAAACCTTATCCTTTTACGTGAAATAATTTCATGAACTACATACACGGTATTACTACTCTTTTAAAATTCTATTATTAGTGTTTAATTTCACTTAAGTATTTACAGAATTTGTTTGTAAATTACTTAAATTAAATAAATATTTTCTTTTCCATATATTTTATATTTTCCTAAGAAAATATTTTATATGATCTTTATTACTCATTTGTCGATTAAGTAGTTCTGTAAAACATCTTCTATATACAACAAAGTTATAGTAACAACAATAGTGAATTAATGCCTTTAAAAAAACAGTGAATTAGTGACAATACAATTTTTTTTTTCAACTTCATTTTTTCATCTTCGTTCTTAATTTCTTATGTATTCAGTTTTTTTTTTTTTTTTTTATTTCGAACACATATAATACTACTTCATACTCCCTCCTATTCTAAATAACTCTCCCTATTTCTTTTTCCGTCTATTCACAATACTCTCCCTATTTCCTTATTTGGCAAACTTTTATACTTATTTTAATCACCCCACCACACAACAATACCCCACAATACTCATACATTATCTTATTTTAATCACTTTACCCCACAACAATCCTTATTTTAATCACCTTACCCCACAACAATACTTATTTTAATCACACAATACCTTCTCTCCCTCCAATCTCCTACCCCACTATAATACTTTATCATATAATACTCCCCTCCCTTAATTCCCGTGCACTCCATGAAAGGGGAGGGTTATGTAGAATAGGAGGGAGTATGAAATATCTTGAAATTATTAACTTATAATGAATGCGTATTTTTTTATTGTAGCTTTTTTAGTTAATTAAATTTAAAGCTAATGGAATATGAATGGATTTTTAAAGGAAATAAGTATTTTAAATTAATGCAATATAATAATAAATTGGATAATCCATGTCATATTAGTTTCCCAAGTCACATTGTTATTGTGTACGTGGCTTCTTTTTCATCCCATGCGGCATTGTCTACGTGGCATTTTTAGGCTAGCCTTTTAATAATATCTATAGATATAAATTACTCGGTAAATTGGAGCCCGCTCCACCTAATTTCCTTGTTTTTTGAGGAAAACCCATTTGTTACTGTATTATAAATACTAACTAATAGGACCGTTGGGAGTTGAGGCGTTGATTTGGTTCAATTCACAAAAGAAAAAAAAACATTTAAAAAGCTGCAACGGTCATCTTCATCGTCTTCAACCTCTCTCCTTCATCTAAATTTTCTTTCTTTCCTTTATATTCAATCTTTCTTTCTGTTCATCAATTCAATACAAAAAACTCATTAAAATCCCCCCAAAAAACACCCAATATGCCCCCTTTGTCAAAAATTCAACCAGAGATTATAATCAATATACTAGAGCACACAAACATCAAAAACGGAATCTTATTTTGTAGTACTTGTAAGATTTACATAGGTTTATATAGGGGTATAGACGTGTCAAAACTCATGACTACAAGTGACCTGATATCCAACGCTAGTTACAATGGTTATTCACTAACACACACTACATCACTGCGTGAATCCGACACATCCGGATGATTTTCCCAGTTAATTAATGCGAATCCAAGAACTTTTAGAGGGTTATGCAAACTGATGTAAGAGCATAGCTGAAACTAATAATTTGTCTCATACAGCAATTTATTTTTTGGTCAACAAAAATAATAACAGTCGTGGCAAAATGTTAATAAATGTAATAATAGTTGTGGCAAAATATTATTAAACCCTCTCATTCCCTTTGTTGTTGTTTGTTTACCTATATTTTCCCTGCCCTTTGCCCAGTTTCAAGAATGGGGATTACCTCAAATTCCTCTAATCTGCTTTGCCACCCCCGAGAGTAACACATACCGACATCAGTATCATCAACGAAATATTTCTCTAACCAAGAAAGGCTTGCTCAATATCATCAACGAAAGATTCTTCAAATTGATGATATTGAGCAAACCTTTCTTGGTTAAATCACAAGTCTTGACAATCAACAACAATAATCTTAAGGTTTTCAAATTAAAGGAATTGGATTTGGGGTTGTACAAGAATTTCATGACTATTGAATTGGATACGCCAAAACTTGAAGAACTATTCATATATTTTACCCCTAATCAAGGTTTCAACCTTCGTTGGGTTCATGGCCAGCCACAAAGTTTGAAGACTCATTTTTTTTTTCCCATTCCTAATAATATGTTGTGGAATTTGGGACAAAACGTCCATATTGGGAGTTTTTTTTAGGGAGGGTTTAATGCGTTTTTTGTATTGAAGATGAACAGAAAGAAGAGATTGAAGATGAACGAAAGAAAGAAAATTTACAGATAAAGGAAAGAGGTTGAAGACGATGAAGACAGATGACCGTTGCTGCAGCTTTTCAAAAATTTTGTTTTTTTTTTTCTATTTTTTTTTTGTTCTTTTGTGAATTGTGATTAATCCAAGTCAAAGCCTCAACGGTCTTTTTAGTATTTATAATAGGAAATTAGGTGGAGCGGGCTTGAATTTACGGAGTAATTTATATTTACCATGAAATGAGATGAGATTTTCTTTTTTCTTTTTTGACTTTTTCAATAATTATAATTTGTACTATGAGGGTGTCAGTATACGTAAACTTGTCTCAGACGAAAACCGGATAGTTTTGAACAGTGGAAAAATACTTGTTATTTGACACTGAGATCGAAAAGGGCAACTCCTTGTGACGGGAACCACAAGAGGCGAATCAAGGGCGTGAAGCCACTTCCGCAAGTGACTCCACTCAGCCGAGGGCGTACCTCGCGAACCATAGACAATCAACAACAACCAATTACAATATCAAGAATACCAAAACCAATTACGATATAATCACATGTCAATCATACAACAACCATATTATAATCATTTATACAATAACTGAGTAGGGAAACCCCACCTGAAGCGAAATCAGCAACAATCAAGCAGCGGATAAAAAAGGCTCCTTTACGAAATCACCTCCAAAAATCAAATAAACACATAATCACAATCTAAGCCATAATACTCCCCAAAAATCCCCAATCATCCAATTAGGGTTTAAACAATATTAATTATCTGACATAAAAACAAATAAGAATCTTACCCACAATATGACGATCACAACGATATAAAGAACTCCGAAATCCAATAAACCCTAGCCTTGATTTGATAGCAATGAGTGAAGAGAATGAACGTCGCTTGTTTTCTTTTTTGAAAAGTTTAGAGAATAGAGTAAAAGTAGAAATGAACTGACGAAATCACTTTATATATCTCTTCACGCGTTACTATCAAACCCGGCTGGAAACCCTTAAAATACGACTTACTCGATCGAGTAACTATCGTACTCGATTGAGTACCCGCTACTCGATCGAGTTGCCCCCACTCGATCGAGTACCCATCAGGCAGAACGTACTCCAGAATGCAAATCTGACTTACTCGACAAAGTAAGTCCTACTCGATAGAGTACCCAACAACTCAAATATCTGAGGTATTACATCCGGGGTCCCGGAACAATAAGTTCCATAAATCACAAAAACGAATCCTCGGTTCAGATAAAGCAGCCACACAAATTTTAAAATAAAACAAAAGACGTTTGAGAGTGTCGGTATGCGATAAACGAAGTTGTCTCGGCGAAAATCGGATAGTCTTAAACTGTGGATTAATAATTGTTATTTGGCTCCGAGATCGACTAGGGCAACTCCTGAAGCGACCCATGGCGCGTGGTAGATAAACCGGAAAAAATGAAATGTGACCCGGATCGACCTCTTAAACGGCTGAAATTGAAGTCTATAGACTATAATACTTGTTATTTGGCGAAAATCAAATAGTCTATAATAGCCTTAAATAGTGGAAAAATATTTATCGTGATTAAGCTTTCAATTGGTCTCCCTTGTGACGGGTTATCATTTGTGGCGGATATTTTGTGAGATAAAATGGTAACAAAATGGGTTAGTGGAGAAAGGGGACCACATGAATAGTGTTGCGGAGAGAGAAAAAGTGGGTACATTGTGAGGTAAAGTGGTATCCGTCACAAGCTTGTGACGGATATGTCATGTCTTCAATGAGAATTTGTGTTAAGCTTTATATTGACTTGATGTAAAACCGTATTTTTTAAAACTAAATACTTCGTATGAATTAAGAACACCTAAAATAATATATGGCGAATATTATCGCTTAACATTTCTCTAAATATTAGTATCATAATCACATATATTTCCCTATTTTAGGCCTAATTGTTTTTTTATTATTGTATTTTAATTTATTTTACATTTTCTTATTTTAGGCCTAATTGCTTTCATTAATGTTTAACTTAACTAATTTGAATTGAATTTAATAGAGCTGAACTAAATTGACTTAACTTAACTTATAAGAACTGAAATTAGTTCAAAAAAAAGCTGAAAATGATTACAAAAGAAATTTAATAACCGATGATAACTACAACCAAAAGGCCCAAAACTCACAGACAGGGAAATCTCTCAACTGACTAATCTGTTAAGAGCAGTCTAGGTAAAAAACAAAAGGTCTCTTTTATAAATCAATCCTATAATAACCTAACCTAAAACGAACCTTCTAATCCGCTTATTACCCAACATTCCAACAATGAGTCGACCTAAACTCAAACCAACCTGAACCCATACTTATTCAACCAGCTCTAATTCAGCTTGTATAAACCATAAACTATAACCCGTCCGAATCAAAATAGGATCCTTTCTAGTTTTCATTTCCTAAAATGAGGATTCATTTCCTTTTTAACAGTCAAAGATTGTTTTTCAATGAAATCCAACAAGCCTATACTTAGACCTGGCAAACAGGTCAATCGGGTCGGGGTCGGGTCAGAAAAGTTCGGGTCTCTCATTGATTTCGGGCCGGGACGGGTCATTTCGGGTTTCGGGTGGGTTGGTCGGTTTTGTTCCGGGTCAAGCGGGTCGAGTTGTTTTCGTTCGGGTCATTTTCGGGTCAATGAATAAGAGAGGAAAAGCCATTTGAGGTCTTTTCGGTTCAATTAGAGTTATATTTTGTCGATCATTTTTGGGTTTGGTGGTTTTGGATCGGGTCATTTTTAGGTCGAGGCAGTTACGGGTCAAGAAAGCTCGGGTCATGTTCGGGTCGGGTCGGATCGGATTTTCGGGTCAAATTCGGATGATGTAGTTCGGGTCAACTTCGGGTATCGGGTCAACCTTTTCGGGTCGGGTCAATCGGGTAGGGTTGCTTTTGCCAGGTCCACCTATATTTATGGATAAAAATAAAGAAGAAATAATAGGGTATGGGTCGGGTCAGTTTGGGTCGGGTCGGGTATGGGTCGGGTTAGTTTGGGTCAATCGGTCGGTTAAGGGTCGGGTCATTTCGGGTCTGTCATATATTTCGGGTCGGGTTTGGTTAGGTCGAGTGACTCGAGTCATTTCGGGTTTCGGATGGTCACTTTGGGTCTGGCCACTTTCGGATATGGGTCATTTTGGGTCGGGTTGTTTTCGGGTTAATGGCGAAAACACTTTAGTTAGTCTATTTTGATTAAGAAATGTACTATTTGCAAATTTAGCTATTTATTAGGTATGATTGTAACCAATGAAACTCTATTTTGATGCATACAACAATAATATGACTTAGTTCTTGTCGTTTCGAGCCATTTTGCATCCATTTAAGTTATTTTGAATTAGGTCAATTATGGGTCGAGTCTTTTTGGGTCGGGTCATCTCACATCTCAGGCCGGGACGTCGAGTTAACATTGGGTCAATCAAAGTTCGGGTCAGGTCGAGTCATATTCGGGTCAAGCAAGTTCTGGTCACTCTCAGGTCTCGGATCAGCTGTATCGGGTCGGTTCATTCGGGTCGGGTCAATTATGCCCGGTCTAAAGATATAGACGTGTCAAGACTACGAGTGATCCAATTTCCAACTCTAGTTACATCTGACACAGTGACACACTACATCACTTAGTGAATCCGACACCTCCGGATGATTTACCAAGTTTAACTAATCTTCAATCATTTGTCCCCCAAAAATGGCATCAATCCCTACTGTTTGCGTCATCCCTCAATCTCATCTTCCTAGATTATATCCCCATATTAATTCTAAATTATCACCCTTTTCCAAAAATCTGAACTTTTCCAATTTTGGTAGGAAAAAAATTAATATGAATTTGCAAAATAAATCTATTTATAGTCTTGAAACTTCATTGTTATTGCCAAATGTTAAAGCCCAGAATTCTGATGGGGTTTCTGATGAACTACAGACTTCTGAATTAGAAGTTTTTTCTTGGTCTTCTGTGATTTTGCCGTGAGTTTGATTATTTCTTTTTAAAAGAACTCATCTTTATCATTAATTTGTAGCTAAATTGTTGTTTTCTTTAATGGCATGAGCTCAATCTTCTTAATTTTGACTATTTAGTTGTAGATTATGGTGGAGATTATGAATGATCGTTCTTTTGTTCCGGATTATGATGGAATATAGTGAAATGACTAGCTTAATTAGTGTTTTAATTATGTGGGTATGAGCTTAAGCTTTTTAATTTTAAGTATGTTTAGTTGTAGTCTTGTAGATTATGGTGGAGATTATGAATGATCGTTCTTTTGTTCCGGATTATGATGGAATATAGTAAAATGACTCGCTTAATTAGTATTTTTTAGGTGGGTTTGAGCTTAAGCCTTTAAATTTAAAGTATGTTAGTTGTAGATTATGATGGAGATTATGTTATGATCGTTCTTTTGTTCTGGATTATGATGGAATATAGTAAAATGACTCGATAAAATTGGTGGTGGTTGTTTAATTGTGAAGTAGCGGTCATTCTATGCAATTATGTACGCAGTTTTTGTCGAGGTACCTACATTTTGCAGAATCATTTAGATACTGGTGTGATTGTATGTTGGCTGAGTTAATCAAGTTTGATTACACCACCAACAACAACATTACTCCGGTGACTCAATGACTCCCGCAAATTGAGGGGTAACGGGGTTGGGTGTACGCAGCCTTTCTCTTGTGTTAACAACATAAAGAGGTTATTTCCGAATGACCCACGATGAAAATTGTGTCGAGAACTGCAAAGAAGGGCTCGTACACTGGTATTTTGATTACTTCTGCCATATTTTCACGTGGTACACCGGTTCATAATCTAGCAACTTTATATTTGTTTTTTTTATTACTTGGCTCAATACAATGTGTTTTCCCAGCTCGACATCTGAACTAAACTGATTGATTGGCGGTTAATATTATTTTATTTTATTTTATTTTGGTGAGCTTTAAGGTTTCTGTTCCCTGCATTGGGTGGCTTATTATTTGGGTATGACATTGGTGCGACTTCTGGTGCTACCATATCACTACAGGTATGTTGCTGTTACTGTATGCAATTGCTTTATGAAATCGAGAAATCGGATCAGTGAAATACTATTTGCTCAACGTTTAGTATTTATGAAGTGTTAAATGCAGTCTGCTGAGCTTAGTGGTACTACATGGTTCAATCTTTCAGCAATTCAAACCGGTTTGGTGGTAAGATTCTACGATATGAATTGATTTGACTGGCAGCTGATGTAATAGTTCGTTTTTTTTCTGTAATACGTGTGTACTTAACGGAATGTAGGTAAGTGGTTCGTTATATGGAGCTCTTTTCGGTTCTATCCTTGTGTATCCCATTGCTGATTTCCTCGGTAAATCTTGAGACTGATTTGCTTATGGTTGAATTCGAAACGGCTTTAGAATGTGGACTAACGTCTTTTTTCTACCAATGTCATGAAGGAAGGAAACGAGAACTTATCATAGCCTCAATTCTTTACGCAATTGGTGGTCTTACAACCGCATGTGCTCCCGGCCTTGGTGTTCTATTGGCCGGACGGGTTCTGTATGGTCTTGGCATTGGC